>NC_050498.2:2552853-2717193 GCF_012460135.2 Molothrus ater | reverse complement strand
TTGATTCTGCAACAAGATTGTGAAATAGATTCTATTGCCTCTCTCACTGTAGAAATATGAAAACAGAGATACAATTTTCCGTTCCTAAATATTGAACTCACCACTTGTGTTCTTCATGTGTATGGTGCCAAAGCACGGTCACACTCATGTCTGAAGGGTGAATAGTTATACAAAAAGAACAATTAAGATGGGAAGGCAGAATTTAAAATCCTGAAGTTCTGTAATTTGTGGGCTGGAAAGGCACAGAAACAGACCCTGAGTGCTCTTTATTAGGTAATAAGAGTTGCAAGCACATGTACTTGGAGTTGTGTGACTTTTTTCTTTCTTTTAACCATATTAGCTCACCTAATCTGAAGGGGTCTCTTTCAATAAGTAGTAACCTGAAAGCAAATTCAGTGCAAAGAGTGTTTTCTACCAACTAATAAACAGATTACTACTGAAGCAATACTACTGGTACTACAGATTTTAGGCTAAAATCATTATTGCAAATACTGAATGTATTTATAGGAACATCAGGGTTTTTTTCTATTCTGCAATTTTTGTTTCCATTATGGAAGACATTTGGAAAAGAATATTTAGTACTAAAAATATAGTGACTCCTTTGAGCTCATGTGGGATTGGCAGTGGGAATGAAGTTCCATTTTATTTGAAATTCATGTTGTGACTGACTACAATCCCTTCTTCCAGCCATACCATTCATCCTCAAGCCCCCAAGATAATAATGTTGTTTGATTTGTAAATTTTAAAAACCTGTGGTTTTGCAAATACAACTCCAATTTTGTGTACTGGTTTGAGTTAGATTTATAGTATAAAGAAATTGCCACTTAGAGTGAATTTCTCTTGTAGAAATTCCAAACGTGGCTCTCCTAAAACACTAAACACCCCCCCACCCTTTCATTCCAACCCATAACATGTATTTGCAAAGCAAAACCAGCATTAGAACAGCAGTTTGTACTGCTCCAGCTTGTACTCCTGCTGCAGAGAATATCACAGGGCTCGTGTTAACCAGGCAGAGAAGAAGGAAAAGGTCAACATTTTCCTCAAAACCACTTTGACTGAAGTAACCTCCACAAAACAGGAGAATGTTGTTGGGCATCACAGATGAGTATTTTCTATTAAGAGCAGTTTGTAGCAGTTCCAGGTACCATGGCAGTGCTCATTAGAGAGAAACCCCAGCACAGAGTGTTTTGAATTCCTCCTGCTGCTGTTTACACTGTGTTTTGTCAGGGGCTTTGTCAGCTGTTGCTCTGCTGGGTTTTCCTTGAGCTCTTTAAAGATCCCTCCTCAAAGTTACATGGCTCTTAAGATCATAGTAAAACAAAGAGCTAATATCACAGTTTAATATTTCAATTAAACGGCAGAGTAATAATTTGTATTAATTGTAGCTTATTAATTGCAAAGGACAACATCTTGTTTTGTTGTACTTAAAGATTTTATTAGTAACAGACACTTTTAGTTAGTGTTTGTTGCCCCAAGAGCTTTAGAGGAACTGATTTTCTGTCAGAAAAGATTGGAATCAATTGCATTCCTCCCTTCCAGATAGTGCTAAAACATTTATTTAAAGGTTTATATGCTCACCCTGCCTTATCTGTATTCCAAGTCACTTGTCCAATGAAATAAAATTCATTCATGCCTTCCTTCACTGTGTTATTGACAAAGTAAGCTTTATGTGGCTGGGAGCCAGAATTCTGTCTTTTGGGAATACCTCTCTCTAAACTTGTCCAAAAGAATTATTTTATTGCATTTTTCATGCCACTTCAAGTGTGTTTGAATGGTAAATCCTAGAAGCTGGGTTGTCTGTGACCATATCAGCCTTTTGAATTAGCAGCATGCACAGCATGATACAAGTATGAGATTGTAAGGAAGGAGAGTGTGTGGCTACACACTTCTTTAATTGATTTTTTTTCCCACATATTAACCTACATGACATTACTTGATAGTCCTATTCAAGAACTAGGTCAAATCATTTTTTTAAAATGCCTGGCATTAAGGTGATGGAAAGTTTGCCATCAATTACTGTTCTTTAGCCCATTCTCTGTGCAAGAGCTAAAAACTAACTGTGCTATTGCAAATGCAGGTCCATGACAAGGGAAGAGAATGATGAGGACAGCTCCATCTCATCAGAAGGTTAATTTATTATTTTATGGTACTGTATTATATTAAAAAATACTATACTAAAGAATACAGAAAGGATACTTACTCAAAGCTAAAAAGATAATAATGAAAACTCCTGACTCTCTCCAGAATCCCAACACAGCTTGGCCCTGGTTGGCCAAAGAGCCAAAACAACTCACAGTAGAATGCAATGGAACAATCACCTGTGGGTAAACAATCTCCAAACACATTCCACATGAGCACAACACAGGAGAAGCAAATGAGATAAGAATTGTTTTCCTTTTCTCTGAGGCCTCTCTTGCTGCCTTTCAGCTTCCCAGGAGAAAAACCCTGGGCAAAGGAATTTTTTCAGAGAATGTGAATGCCACACTGGGCCAAGTTTTATTTAAGGAAAAGGAGCATCTGCAGCTGCTGTGTCCAGCCCTGCAGCCAGTGCTGCAGGAGCCACATCCAGCTGGATGTCAGGGGGGAACACAGAAAAGCTGCTGAGGTCCAGGTGGTTTCTCTTATACAAAAGAGAGAGCAGGTCACTGCTGAGTTAAATACTGAACCAACCAGAGCAAACTGGTCTGGTAGCTACAGTGAAAGAGCCCATAAGTGAGAGGTGCACTGCTCAAGTGCCATTTCCCTTCTTTCTGGGGATAGAGATCTTGTAAAGCTAACAAGAGGGAGAGGTAAAAGTAGAATCCAGCAGTGGTGTGCTCATTGGAGACTAGAATGTGGGTAGGGGAGAGAAATAAAGTTACCTTTTCCTTCTGTCACTCAGCAGATTCGCAGAGCTGACCCTGGAGAGAACAATGTGCAGAGAGGCACTGGGATATTACAGCACTTAATTCCACTGCCTCCACCACAAACTAATTAAAAACCCTCTGATTCTACCAAACCCCTTCCTCCCTATTTTCATTTCCTTTCCAAACAGGAATTCAGTTTAAATTTGACAACCTTTGGGAACTCTGCAATAAATAAGACTATTTAAGTTGTTCTAGAGCTTTCTCAAGCTTCCCTCAGAGAGGCTATCCACACATTCAGAAACGCGGATGAACTGAGAATTGAAAGGTAGATAGATCTAATTGTTTAAGTTCTCACAACTAAGGGTGGAGAGGAGGCTGGGAAACAGGAATTAATCCCATTTCTCTTACAGAAGCTGCCTTCTCTCTGCTGGTGCTCATGAGATGAGCCAGCTTGGGGAAGAGGCCACTCCAGCAGCCCCCACGAGCCCCAGGTACCCCGGGCAGGCCTGCAGAGAGAGCTCCCACATCCACAACAGTGGACTCACCAGATTCCTTAACTGGGGTCAAAAGGACTTGTATAAGGACTTGCTACCACTGGGTCTGAGTCTCACACTATTTCATTGGCAGCTCTGACATCTTGTACTGGCCTGTGTTCCTTAGTCTGTGCTTCCTTTACCGGCAGGAGAGCAGTCCTATATTGGGACTCACATTCCCTTCGTGATCCATCTTGCAAACTTTAGCAATTCATTCTTCTAACCCTCTTCTAGCTTCTAACTTCAAGGAATGATTTTTCTGCCTAACCAGTGTCCTGTCTGGGAGCTCTCAGGTGTGCAGGTGAGACAAGGAAGAGAGGTTTGTTTAGTGCATGCTGGAACTTGTCTTGGTCAGCCTCAGGTGTCAGAGATGAAGAGAGAGAGATGGGGACTTGGTGTGATGGTCAAAGACTCTGAATTTATTGTGAAGTACAGCTGCTTATATCCTTATTTTAGGAAGACTAGTAATGTCTTACTACAATGATTGGGTTAAAGATCACATGAACAAACTGATAAATTTTAAACATCTCTTGCTTGCAGAAGTCTGGTGTCATTTCTGTTTCTGGTAAGTCAGTCTGATTGAATCTTCTTGCAATCTTGATTTAATCCTCAAAGTTCTGTTTGCTCTTGCCAAGGCATCCTGTTATCAAATCTCTTATACTGACCAGGTCCAAACTCCATCTTCTGTCTTGTGTATCCCTATTGGTAATATTTTTGGCCAACATCCAGGAGGAATGATGCATCTGACTCTGGATATCAGAAGGCTAATTAATTACTTTATTATACTATATTATTCTATATTACATTACACTATATTACAATACATCTAAACTGAATCTGCACAAGAGCCCAACTCAACTGCCCAGAATCTCGTGACTGCCAGCTGACATATCCCAATAGTCAGGTGTTGGGACCAGAAAATTGATGTTGGTTCAATTCCAACTCTAATTATCCCATTCTATCCTAATTTCCTTTTGTACAGAAGTGCTGTTTTGGGAGTATATGATATTTTGTACAATTGTCAGTTATGCACACATCAGTTTAACATGCTCATGTGAGGACTTAAAGAAAAGAAAATTTGACTTTGATTAAGTAGCCTTCAATTTAGCAGATTTGGACCTAAAGATAAATGCTCAGTTCTGTGATAAACCTTTCTCCTTGTGCTAATGGTGTTAATCAAGGTATTAATTAGGTTGCAGTGTCTGACCTACAGATTTTGTGTATCTGTGGCTTATCTGCCTGTGGCCAGTTGTGTCTGAATTCTGCTCTCCTGTGGCTACCAACAGGAAGCTCCTGTAACCAGTAGAAAAACTTCCCATTTCATAGCAACAGCCCTATGGCATTTGCCAAAGAATATGAAAAGCATTGCAGGCTCTCCAGACAGTCCCAAAAGCAACCCCAGCAGAAATACCTGTGGATTTTGTGCTGATTCACCTCTGAGGTCATAAAGAAAGTTGAATATGTGACCACCCTTACTTTCTTTGTTGCCAGATGAAATCATAATAAATGGGTCGCAAATTTGGATAGCAAAGCAAATTTGGTATGCTAAGCAATGCTGAGCAGCAGTTACCTTACAGATTCTGGTTCTGGCAAGGAAGTTTTACAACTATTATATTAGTTACAGAACAGTCAGTCTACTACAGTTCTGAGTCATTCTTTGCTTAAAAAACTCCCAGCTTTGAAATAAATCTGCAGCACAGAATAAAGCTTTCTATTTGTTTAACCCTATGTCAAATGCAAGCCAGTGCTGTGACATAGAAAGCAGAGCTTAAGTAGGCTTTTGAGGATACTTTACCTTGTTTCCTCCTTTTGGACAAAGACTCTATTTTTAGAAATCCTTCTACATAGTTGTAGAAGTTATTTGAGTGCTGGGGAAATGATTCACAACTGTAACACTCAAGGCTCTTAATTCTGTTTAGAGGTTATAACAGAGTTTAGAGGTTATAACAGAAGTATATGTGTGCATGTGAGACAGAAGCCATTGGACAAAAGTATCCACAGTGCACAGAAGTGAGGAAAGGTGATAGGTGAGAACAGCAAAATAAACCCTGTGACAACTGTCCATTGGGTTAGAAAGTTCTGTATTGCCTTGTAACAGAGAACTTGTGACTGCTCCTGAGCTATGGGTGACTGCTTGGTCCTCTAGAATCTCAAAGCCTCTGCAACTGATGTTTGCCTGAGCAATAAATCATTCCTAGCCCCAGAATAATCCCTTCATTATTAGCAGGGACAGTGACACCTGAGGGCACAAAGGGCTTCTGCAGCACTTGGGGTGGAGGTGAGTAAGTGATACTGAGGGGGCTCCCCCATAGTACCCCCAGGGTGAGAGCTTGGGGCACAGCTCCCTCCTGCTGGCCCAGGGCCAGAAGCTGGCTCAGCAAATGTGATCTGTCTCCAGCAGGAAATGGAATCTCAGCGGGAGAATGGGAGCTCCTAACAGAATTCAAACTCATTCACATGCCAGCCATGCCCCAGGTTTGGAGTGACCTCGTTTGCCCTCTGTTGTTACAGGTCTGTCTCAGCAGCACAATTTCACAGGCAGCAAACATTTAAAAATAGCTGCAGATATGACTAATCGAAGACAAAATGTTGCTTTCAGCTGCCACTTGGCAGCTTTCACCCTTGTGGTGGGTAGGTGGTTTAAAGAGGTAGAAAGCAAATATTTGGATTCTGAAAACACTGCTACTGCACCTTGTTTGTGTGTTTATTTTTGAATAAACTACCAGCTGAATGGATCATTAATTCTAGAGAGATGGATACATGGAATGTAAAAAGATCATTTTGTGTTCAAGCCAACTTGCTAATGCAAAGCTGATACTCTCCTGATGGGCCAAAATAATTTTCCTCATGATTATGAAAAAGCTCAAACATGTTTATTGTGAAATCTGAACTTGATAGTAGTTCTTTTAAGGGAGGAAAAAGAAAGATAAATTCCAGTGAATTCTGAAATGTTTTTGTACTGATATTATTTAATACGACCACTCTCATCGTGTTTAAGAATAGGATGACAACAGAGGGAGAGAAAAACAAAAAAAATCTATCAGGTAAGCGTGAACATGCCCTGAATTAGAATTTCCTGCCCTTGCCCACATGGGGATGGGCCCTGGCACAAACAGTCCTTGTTTTATCCTAGGGTTTAGAGCAGGGCACAGTCAGTTCTGGGACAATGCAAGTGCTTGCAATTTCCCAAACGTAAGGACCTTTGATTGCTTGGCCTTCAAACCAATTTTTTCACGCTTGTACCAGTCTAGAAGGAATCCCCCACATTCCCCAGGATGTACTGGCAGGGCTGAGTGTCTGTGGCCCCATGACCCTCTTCAAAACAAGTGGTCTTTTCTCTTAGGGCAGGTCCCAGCTCTTTTAAGTTTCTTAATTTAGTTCACAGCCTGGTTTTCAGATATGTTTATTGCAGACAGTGCTCACACTATGAGCAGGGAGCTATACAGGAGCATCTCTCTGTTGAGCGTACCCAACAATCAGTACAGGTGAGATTTGCCCCTTGTCATGTTGGGCAAATCTGGGAATCTGTCTTGGTTTGGAAAGCCAGGAGTCTGCTAGGGAAGGCAGAAGCCTCCCCTGAAATGGAAAATGTAAACCCCCTCCCTCTGAATTGTTATAAATTTTAAAGTAAGGGGATTTTGGCAAAAAATATGAGAGCAGGAATAACAGTTCTTTACTAGGGAAGAAAATAAAAGGACAAAATAAACAATGCAGTAAACCAAAACAACACTGACAGGGTCAGAACCCAGCCTGACACCCTGTGGGTCAGGGTGCTGGCAGCAGTCCCATTGGAATTGTGGCTCAGCCCTCCTGCAGTGTCAGGGCTGGTTCTGCTGGAGCAGGGATCCTGTAGAAAGGTGCAGTCTCTTCCTCTGAAGATCCAGTGGAAGAAGAGGCAGCTGCTGTTCCTCTGGGGAATCCAGTGCAGAAGCTGTGCTGGTGTTCCAGAATCTCCAGATTATATCCGGGTAGGAATGCTTGGCTCCTCCCTCTGGGCTCACATCTCCCAGTGGGATGCTGTAGTTCTTATCAGCCATGCAGGGACATTCCATAGCTGTTATCAGCAGGTGTCCCCCCAGAGGGAGGAGTGGGTGTGGAAAAGGAAACTGCCCACAGAGCAGAAGATAACTGCCATACAGATGGCAAATAGATACAATTTGCTTGGCAATCCAGGACACTTGTCTTGAATCAGCTCCTAGACAACCTTTGGCAAAACACAAGGTTTTAGATGGTGATGTTTGTTAATGGAAAATCCAAGCAGGTGCTTAACAAACACCAGAGAGGACCAAAATGCCCTTCGGGACAAGTCTTCTATGGAATGAAATTGCAACAGCACAAGTCAGTGCTTCCTATATAAGCATTTGGCTTCAAATTCTACATGACATGAGAGAAAGTTGTATTTTGACAGCCTTTTCACTGATGCAGATGTGCCAGACTGCTGTCTATAAAGCAGACTATGGGTAGGGTAAAACAGCCCTTCCCATTTCTGTGCTCTCAGACATGAGGATCAAAGACACACATGAAGGACTGTAAATGATAAAAATAAACATCCCACAGACCTGGGTCTTTGGCACCCAGGGGGGAATCAGCTGCTCCTGCATTCCTGCAGACTCCTGAGTCATCAGGTGTGTGCAAAAATAGCTTTTATGGGAAAAGCAAAAGCCTCTCCAACTTTTTTTTTTAGCATTTCACAGACATTCCTCACCTTTCAGCTGGGGTGATCTGGGTCTTTGGCACCCAGGGGGGAATCAGCTGCTCCTGCATTCCTGCAGACTCCTGAGTCATCAGGTGTGTGCAAAAATAGCTTTTATGGGAAAAGCAAAAGCCTCTCCAACTTTTTTTTTAGCATTTCACAGACATTCCTCACCTTTCAGCTGGGGTGATCCTCTATGCTTCATCCATTTTATGGTTTTTAATGAGGTGAAAGTGTTTTTCTAATTTAAAGCCATTCAATTGCTTTCTTTTTGCAGTTCTGCAGGTGTTAACTCTAGTTTTGTTTTCTGAAGTTTTGTTGATGCTTGTTTTCAGCTAGGACAAAAAGACTTGTGAAGTCTCTGAAACTCAGGTAAATTTACTATTACAAGAGACTACAAGCTAAAGTTTTCAAAGAATGGACTTGTTAGCTCAGTTTCAGACAGGACAGTTGATGTGGCAAGCGAGAGTGGGACAAGGGAAAAAAATATATTTCCTCAGGTCACCTGGAGCAACTTTAACCTATTCCATCCACAAACTCTAAGAAGTAAGGTTTTTTAAAAGAAATAAATAGCTCCCAACTTAATAGTGAAGATAACTAATTAACAAAGAAAAAAATCAATAGTTAAGAACAAATTCTTCTGAAAAGAGACTTAAATCATGAACAATGTGTCATATCTCATTGAATCGGGGCTGCTAATATTGACTTCTTGTAACATTTTAAGTGATAAGTAAGTAGTACAGTAGATCTACATTAGGAAATTTCTGCATTGAATCCTTTACTTGTTTTTTTTTTTTTTCTCCCAGGAAAAACAACAAAAATTAAGTTTTTCCAAATTGGTAACCTTAGGGAAGATTTCTACACTGTAAAATAAGCAAGTCTCCCACCCTTCATCTTCCATAACATTGCCGAAGAAAGACCTGTCCAAAACTACATTGCCTGTGTTGTTTCTGCTGATTTTATGAAGGGCTCCTCTGATGCCCCATGAAGACTGAGATCTGAATTTTGAAAGACCTGAGTGCTCTCTGTTGTGAAAATGCTGAGCCAACCTTGTCTAGCAACCTTTGACAGTAAAGAAGGCTGGTAATTGCTATTTTCATCTCTAAATGTTGTAAAGACAGCAAATTTGATAGGATCTACTTTTAGATCTCACTGTAAAAGGCAGAGTTTCAGAGAATGAATCAATTTTCTTGTACTTTTGGTTTACACTCCTTTCCCTCAGCAAATGTTTAATTACCTTAGATAAACACCTGTAAACATGAGCCTTCCCCTCCATAATCCACCTTCTACGTTCCTGCTTTATACCAAAGTTAATAAGCTCAGTCTATTTACTATACCTCTTAAAATGATGCTTTTAATGCTCTATGCAACTTCATGGTCTTTTACCAGGAGTAAAAAAGGCATTGGAATTAGGGAGTGATCATCTTTGATGGGTCTGGGTTCAATAACAGAGACTTCTAACCTATGAGTCTATGAACAGAAATGCCAGTAAACAGATTTGCAGAAGTGCTTGATCTGTTTTCCAAGAGCATTAATTTTCATTTTTATCCTGTTTATTCTTCTGTGTAATAATTCCTCATTCCTGATTTGGAGAGGAGACCCATGCATTATCATTCAGAATGCCACAAAATTCAATTAAGGGCTGGCTGCAGCATCCCTCCTTGGTTTGTGAATGATTCCAGTGAGAAAAGCAGATGACTTTTTCCATCACAAAGTGTGCCTGCTAATTTGAACAGAGCAGGCAGCCTTAAGCTATGCAAGTTATCATTAAACAATAAAGAAACATTAATAAAATGGCTCAAGGGGTAGTCTCGTTCAACCAGGGGTAAAACTACCCTTTGAACATTTTAGGGACCAAAGGCATCAAACAGTGTCACATCTCAGAAAATGTAATTCCACATCCAGCAGACTGCAGCCTCTGGAAGCCCAGCTTGCTCCTCCAGCTGGGTCCAAGCTGCCTGGCAGCTCTGCTGGCTGTCAGTCAGGTGTCACCATTCTGCTGTCAGCACTACAGCCATCTTTACCTCAGAGGTGTCCTGCACCTGTCAGCTTGATGGAAGCAGTCTTGTCCTGGTTTAGGGCAAATTTGGGAGAGAATCTCCAAAGGGGGGCCCCTCTCCCCAACTGGTTTGGGAAGGATTCCTTGGAGAGAAGTGGAAAGAACCTGTTTATTTACCAGGCACAGCACCCCCAGCACCCCCAGTATAGTAAAAAATGAACAATACCAGGTGACACCACTCTGTCACCGCTCTGACAAAGATGACAAATTCAGAAAGTCTCTCTGGGGGTGCTCGCTCTGTTCTCAGTCCCTCCTGTGCTGGGGCAGCTGCTGCAGCCACAAGGTGCAAACTCTCGGTGTTCCCAGGCCCCAGTCCGGAGCAGGTTCGAGTGGTTCCAAAAAAGGGAAAGGAGAAACAGTCCAGGGAAAATTTGGACTGCTCAGCTAAACTAACTAATGAGCAGGAGCAAAAAGCAAGAGCAAGCAGGAAGCAGAGCAGAAGCAAGAGCGAGAGAGCAAAGCAAAAAGCAAAAGCAGCACCATGTACTGCCCTGTCTGTGTGTCCCGCCAGCCGTGGGGGAGCAGCTGAAGAGAAAACCCAAACAAAACTTTCACTCTTCAGAGCCAGTCTTAAATGCACAGAACACAATATCCAGCACAAACAGAGCACATGAATGGGGATACAAGCATCATAACATCACCCTAGGACAATTCTGTTTGTAATGATAGGATGAATTGTTGATTTGGGTCCTCTGATATCATTATTATCATTTTTATTATGTAGTCTCAGTTTACTTTTCAAGATGACCAAAAGTTTCCAAGGCAAGCTTTAATTTCTCTTATTTAGAAACTCTGAGATATCTTTAGGCATCTGGAAAATGCCTCACTTTCCCTCACAAGTGGGGAATTCTTGGATTCTTGGAATTCTCTCATGAGAATTTTCTGATTCCTACCCATGTATTACATAATCATGTTTTTAATTCTTTTCTTCATGACTTGAGGGAGTGAGGCATGGATTAAATGTTCTATTTAAAAATGCTTTGACACATTTTGTTGAAGCCGAGACAATGCCGTTGAAGCATTATCATGATTTACTTGAGGTAAATCAGCAAATAAATCATGTTGCCCCATAGGGCCACTCAGCTGAGCATGTGTTTTATAAACACAGAGCCCTATAGCAGCAGCAATTGGCA
Source organism: Molothrus ater (assembly GCF_012460135.2). Taxonomy (NCBI): domain Eukaryota; kingdom Metazoa; phylum Chordata; class Aves; order Passeriformes; family Icteridae; genus Molothrus; species Molothrus ater. The sequence goes on along the minus strand of NC_050498.2, from coordinate 2,705,929 downwards.
CATTTCCTTCAAGTCAGTGAGAGATTACACAGTAAGACAGAGATACTTAGAGAGCTGCTGCTGGTGGTGTCTGAGCCCCTAGGCTTTGTTCAGGCAGCTCCAATCTGAATGGATCACTTCCTTACCAAAGGAAACAACAACAACAAAATCTCTGGAGTGCAATGTGAAGTGTTTTCCATTAATGGCGACATGAATGTTACTGCTGAGCCCTGTTCTGCCAGATGATTGTATGCAGCAGAAGGTAATTTAATTCACCAGAATCTTCCTTTGCTTCCCCCTCCAGGTTAAAAGTCTGATCAGATGCTGGCTCTACATGCAGAATCATTGAGTGACTGCAGCAGCTCCTGTGGGAACACAGAGCTGCATCAGGCAGCAGCTGGAACCCCCTGCCAGGGCAGCAAACACTGGGGCTGCTTCCCCACTGCTCTCTCCAGCCCTTGGCTGCTGGGGGAAAGCAGGGCCAGGGGCAGAAGGAAAAGGTAAATACAGCTGGAGGCTGCTGTGCCCACCATATGTGTGCTGGGAATTACATCACACTGGTGTGGCACACCCTGCACTTGTGACAGCCCTGTCAGATAAGTGGAGCTGTTTATGCACACCAGGATGTTCCTTGCTCCTGTTGATGCCTCAGGTTTTAGCTTTTATATTTTTCAGACTTTGTGCTGCTTTAGTGTGTATTTCTGAGCTTCATATAGGGGGTGGTGAGCTCTGTGCACAGAGCAGGGAGACAAAACAATTCCTGCTCCAGCTGGGCACCAAGGACAAATGATCCAAATCTCAGGCCCAAGAGCACAAACACCGTGGGCTGAGGAGAGAAAAACAAGAAGGATGGGACTGCATGGGCTGGAGCTGGAATGGGACAATGAACTCCAATATGCAAAGGGAGCAGAACTGATCAAAGTGAGAGAACCCGTGCCCAGTTGTGCATTTTGTGACCATTTTGGGTTCACCTGGGGTGCAGCCCTGGCCGGGCTCCTGTGCTGCCCAAGGTGGATCCATTGGGGCCTTTTAATAAATCCCTACTTTATTCTTGAGCTCTGTCCAGCCTCTGTTCTAGGTCACTATTTGTCCTGGCTGTCCTCAAGCAAACCCTTCCTGCTCTGGTTTGAGACTGCCCAGAGCCATTGGTTCAAAAGTTCCATGCTCTGCCTGGTCCCTGGCTAGGTAACAAACCTGAGAGCTGCCAGCAAAGGGCAAGGGGACAGGGATTGCACCAAGGCTGGTGTATTTCTTTTGCCTTGGCCTGCATTTGAGACAAACTATTTCTTTGCTCATCTACTGCAAATATTTAAACCCCTGAAGCTGGGTTTCTGGAAGGAAAAGCCTCAGAAAGAAGGGGAGTGGCTACAGAAACATGCTGAGATATAAAACCTAGCTGCTAGGAATGATTTAGAATTGTGTTTGAGGTCTTTGATGCTTCATCCAAACTTCTGTTTGCCTGGCATGTGGTGAATACTTTGGACAAGTTCAACTACCTGGGTCTGAAAGCATTTTAAAGAGCAGCTGTAAATGTTCATCAGCAAGGGACAGGTCAAGCCACCTGCCAGCTTTGTTGCTTTAGTGGGTTTGGATTCAAGGGTGGGGTCCTTCTTTCCCCAAGTATTGAGCTAAAATTCTTGACTACTTTCAGAGGTGATCCAAATCCTTTAAATTCCAGGTAGGAATAGATGAACAGAGGTATCATCACCAGTGCACAGTTGAAAGCTAAAAGGGATTTTCAGCAACATTCACTTTCTCCTTGTCTTGGTCAGGAACTTCAGGTGAGAATTCAAAGGCCACTTGTCAGGGCTTTCCTTGTGTCTGTGTGTGTGTGGGGGTGTGTGTGTTTTGGTGTGGATTGATCTCTATTGAACCTGATAAAGATTCATGAGAAAAGTTGATTCCTGATTTACATTCAGCTCCTGTCTGCATTATCAAAAATACTCCTGGTGGATGCCCCACACTCCTGGAGTCCTTCAGGGAGATGCAGTGGCCCTCACCAGTCCTTGGCAGCTGCAGACCCTGCTGAGGGCAGTTCCCAGGTCCCACCAAAGCTGCCAGGATGACTGGACATGCACAGGCAGCTCCGAACTGGGACCTGACATTTTCCAAAAAGACTTAAACTACTTGGGATTTCTCTGAGGTAATTCCTGTACATGATCTGGGATACCTGTACTGAGCACAGCTACTCTGATAAATGCTTCCTAAAATGGCAGATTTCAGAATAATTCTAAGTTATATATTTGGATAACTACTTCACAAGCTCTCTGATAAATCTAAATGGAAAACAAATGATTTAAAGTCAGAAAAAAAGAAAGAACACATGTCTCTGTATTTTGGGGCTCTGGTTTGGAAGTAGAGCTGATTGCTAAAGTTACTGGATAAAATAAATACTCTTTCAATTTCTTTGCAATTTTGAAGCTGCTGCAGCTCCACTCAAAGTTCCTAATGTCATTTTTCCTCTCTTAACCTAATTAACGAGCTGAAAATTTATGTAATCACAAATGAAATTGCTTTCTCCTAAGCACTGCAGAAGGAATTATTGCTCATGTACCTGTTAAAGCCTGGGCACCTCTGCCAAGGCTCCCCAGCAGCTGCAGTGCCTGAATTCCCTCCCCAGGAGAGCTGCACTGACATTGCCCATCTGAGGGCAGGTCCAACAGGATGCCAGCTGCTAACAGGAACTCAGGATGGCACCACCCTGATCCATTATTATTATTTTAAATGTTGAATTTGAGTTGTTAATTTTAGCATATTTACCTGCTGAATATTTAGAAATGCCTTGGTTTAGGTATATTTTTAAAGAAGAATAAAATAAAGCTATCCCCAGATCCTTGGTTTTCATTCTATTAAAACTTAAGGAACTCTTTTAATTTAATTATTAAAAAAATGCTTAAACTGAGAGGAATACCTTTTTTTCTTGAACATGATTTTTCAATAATGAATTTTTCAACAGAGTTGTATTAAAAGAAGGTTACTTGTTAACAAGAACCTGCCATCACTTTTAGAGTGACATTCTAGGGTATTACTAGTACTCTGCTAATAGCTTCACAAGCAGTTAGTTTCTCAAAAACAGATTTAACACATTTCCAAACAGAAAATGTGTGTATTATTTTGTGACTTAAATCTGTTTTATCATGCTATCACTTTCAAAATACTGAAGGCATAAAATGGTTTATAGTCCAAAAGATAAACCAGCACAAGCTGCTATGTTGGAATATAAGAAAGGATCTGAGAAAGTGCTAAAAGATTATTACAGCTACAGAATGGACTCATAAATCTTTTATGCAACTTGATCAGTTCCCCTTGGATCCACACTGTATTGTTTTCATAAATAAACACCCAAAGTTGCTGTGCACAGTGTTTCTGGGCTGTCACACACTGCTGCTGTGCTTTAACAGGCTTTGTGCTAAATTGCAAACTACAAATATTTCCTGTGAAAAATCCTTTTTCCTGTCCTGTTTCCAGCACAGGTCCATCCTTCCTGATGATCACCAGAGCCCTCACAGCCACCAGCCAGGCTCTGCCTGCTCCAAGGGGTGCTGCAGCCCAGCCTGATGTCCTGACCTCAAATTTGTCCATGGTCATGACATTTAGGGGATAATTCCTCTCCTGCATTGGTTTCTTTTTACAGGAAGAAGCAGTAGAGAATAACATGTGGTGTTGTGAGGTTTCTAGGATGAGGTGAGAGATGAGAATTTGACTCTATGTTTTTAGAAGGTTGATATATTATTATATTATATTATATTATATTATATTATATTATATTATATTATATTATATTATATTATATTATATTATATTATATTATATTATATTATATTATATTACATTACATTATATTATATTACATTATATTATATACTAAAACTACACTAAAGAAAGAAGGATACATCAGAAGGTTAGAAAAGAATGAAGATAAAAACCTGTGACTGACTCAGAGAGTCCAGCACAGCTGGCTGTGATTGGCCATTAATGAAAAACAATTTACATGTTTGGATAAACAATCTTCAGACCACATTCTAGAGGAGCAAAACATGGAGAAGCTGAGGCTTCTCATCTTCCCAGGAGAAGAAATCCTGGCAAAGGGATTTTTCAGGAAATATCACAGTGACAATAACCCTTCCTTTTTGTCTGCTCTACCATTACAGCCCCCAAAGCCTCCATGCCCTGTCTTTGCCTGAATTAAAGGCACCCAGCTCCCTGGGGCAGTGCTCAGGGTTGTCAGCCAGACCTGGCAGATAAGTTTGCATCTGTCCATTTTCAGTGGAATAGTTTAACCTTGTGTTAGACCGTGATCTCCCAGCTCATTTTTTAAATTGAATGCTCTTGGGAAGATCAGCTGTCCTGCACTGGCTGCAGCTCAGTGATCAAAGAAACACAAAGCTCTAAATCCTGCAGACCCCAAAATGCCCTTGTTGTCCCAGCTCTTCACATTTGTGTCACACACCCTCCTCCCCAGAGTGTTCTAATGGCTTGGTTGCAGCTCATATTGTGTGCTCCCCACTAAACTACAATCTGAGTTTGTTAAACTCTAAGCGCTGCTGTTGATAAAAATAAAATTAAAAAACCCAAAAGCTGACAACTGTGTGAAGATGTGGAAGATGTGAAGATGCACTCTGGAGAACAGTGTGAAATGCAATCACACAAAGGTAGTTTTAGAAATAAGGACTCTTGAAAGGAATTATTGGAGAGTCTGTGGATTCCAAGACACATAAAAAGCATCTAGACTATAAATATTGAAAAAAAATCTTCTGGTAAGAGAACAAAACATTTTAAGTGCTGTGCAGGAAAGAATGGAAATCTGTGCAGTATAATTGGGCATTTTATAATTCTGAATTAGTGACATAAAGGTAAAAAGGCAAAATTAGTGTAGTTATCTTTTCAGGGCACAGATGAGAGGTATTCTTTAAATGTCTATATTGTCTATAATGTTTATATGCCTATATTGTCTATAAATGTCTGTATGTTTTGGGGCTCTGGTTTGCAAGTCAGGAAACAATATTGAAGTCAAGTAAGACAAAACCATCTGAAGCTCACCATTGTGCAGGAAGTGTTTCAGTCTAGGGAATAGAGAAATTTAACCCATCACAGGGCAATTTAACCCATCATAGGACAATTTCACCATCTTTTATTCATCTTTTTCCAGAAGAGAAAACCCATGGCTGTCTACTACAAACCACTTGGTACACAGATGGTGCTACCTCAGAGAACAAGATGTGAACAAATGGAAAGTTTGGCAATTTTGAGAAAAAACATCTGTATAAGCTCTGAATGAACACTAACCTTGCTGCCATGGAGTGGAGTAATCTCAGCATGCAAATAATTTATGCCAGAATGGTTGAAGTTTCTTAGCCTAGAGCAGAAATACCTGTCTGCACCCCTGGAGTGCCTCCAGGGTGTTCTGTTGGCCAAAGTGTGAGGGCAGCCTGGACAGAGAGAGGGGAGAGCTTTCAGTGAGGATGAGGATGAGGATGAGGATGAGGATGAGGATGAGGATCATCCTCAGCTGGGACTGACCCTGCTGTGCTGGGATCCAGCTGTACATGGAGAAGTTCCTGCTCTTCTCTGAGCCTCCTGCTCTTTACAGAAAGGATCATTGTCTGTGTCTTGCACAGGAATCAAGAGATTTGCTGTCAATCTCAGATGGGCTTGGGGCAGAAACTCAGTACAAAGGCCTGAAAGTTGAACTTCAATTGCTTAAAACCCAGAATTATCCAGAAGAGGCTGTGGATGGATCACAGGACCTGTGACAGAGCTGTGCTGGTGTGAAATGGCAGCTGAAGGAATGTCTGGGGTGACATTTGTGCAGCTGAGTCCCAGCCTTGTATTGGGCCGTTTATTTTTCCCTCAACAGATGGAGAGTTAAACTTTCAAACCTGATTTCATGAGTTGACAGGTTACAGATACAACCCCTGTTCCTTGAGGTCTAATCCAATGGTTCTGCACCTCCACCAACCTCAGCAGGAATCTGCAGGAATTCTCACACAAGCCAGAAGCAGTTTCTGTTGTTTGAACCACTCCTGAGCACACGAGAGACAGGACAGAAGAAATGAGCAGCTATTTAAAGCAGGTGTAGCCATGATATTTTCTGAAATTCCTTTCCTTAGGATTTTTCCTCCTGAGAAGCCTCAGGAACAAAATGCAACCAATGGTTATCTGCTGCTGTGGAATGCAACAGGTGCATCTGGGATTGGGCTCATGTGGTTGTTTCTAATTAATGGCCAATCACAGCCCATCTCTCTGGACTGTCTGGGTCAATCACAAGCTTTTATTATCATTCCTATTCTATCCTTAGCCAGCCTTCTGATGAAATCCTTTCTTCTATTCTTTTAGTATAGTTTTAATATAATATATATCATAAAATAATAAATCAAGCCTTCTGAAACATGGAGTCAGATTCTCATCTCTTCCCTCATCCTCAGACCCCTGCAAACACCACCCAAACAGGGGCTCCTGTTAAGGCTCATGAGCTCTACCCATGTAGCAGCTCTTAAGGATGTATTATAAACATATATACTTGAACAGTAACACTGGAAATTTCCTTCCCCTGCATGCCACAAAAAGTAAAGTTCATGAAGAGTCTTTCCTTAGAAGCCCTGCAAAAGTGCATTGCTGCTGTCTCATTATATGCTTAGAAGGATTTCTTCAGAAGGAAGTGAAAAAGAAATAAAACTTTTTGCCCCACAGCCAAAGGGAAAACCCATGCTGTTTCCTGTATGAGGGGAAAGCAAACACTGAAGGGATAAAAGTGGATTTATAGGAACTGCCATTGCCTGTGCCTATGCACACTGACAAGGCATAAAGAGCTATGGGGTTGCTGAATCTGAGGTCACTTTTGTTGATATCTGTTGAAAATCATGGTTGCATAACTCATATCCCAGCACAGAAAGATGTCAGAGAGCAGCAGCAAAAATACAACTTGGAAGGATTTGTCTTCACAGATGGTCTAAATTGTACCACAGAGCACAGACTGTTTTTCTCTTACAGCATTTTGCAGGTTGTCTATCCTGAATTCCCAGCTATAGAACTGGGAGATGGATCCTGAAATGATTTCTTAGTGCAAAGTCAGCAAATATAAAACTAGTGAATGAGCCTTGACTCAACATGGCTTTCTCTGGGTGCCAAACCAGACCTTATGCCAGGACAAGCTAAGATCTACCAGTTCTGATGTGACATTGCAGATATCACAGAAAACAAACAAACACACACTGGAGGAGTGGATATATTGGTCAGTGTCCATCAGGATGAGCTGACAGCTTTTCACTGAGACAGATGTGCTGATTTAGGTCAGGTACATTAAGTTTTGTTTTGGGAAAAATGGGTCTGCGTTGCAGCTACATGAAGCCAGGAGTCTGAGGAATTACAAGGCTTTTTCTGAGGACCCCACACATATTGAAAAGTTCCTTGCAAAATCTGTGCCACCCTCTGTGGTTCTTCACAGACTCATTCTGTTTTCCTCATGGACCTGTTTTTGCTCCCAGATCACCTCCAGGATTCACATTTACTTCCTCTGCATTGATTTTATCCATCAAGGAGTATGGCTGCCTTCAGCAGCTGCTTTCTCTCCTCTTCCTCAGTGGATTCCTTGGTATGTTCACATTCTAATATGATGCATTAATGTCTGCTTTGAGTGTCCACTGGTCAGGAGTGGTTTTATCCACAATCCTGTAAATGTAACAACTCCCACCAACTTAGAAAAAGAAGAGCAGGATTTACCAGCACCTTTTCAGTAACCCATAAAAATTCCTTTGGCTTTTTGTTTGTGTGGCTCCTCCTGGAAAGTGGAGTGCATGAGAGAAAGTTAGAGCCACTCCATGGTCTACTATGAAAATTACCTTTAATGGGGAAAACAATGTTGCTTACAAACCACAGAAGCTGCACTGCATGGGAAATAGAGCATGAAAAGGATTTGTGCTGTGATGTCAAGATTAGAGAGAATAAGCAACATGAATTAGCAAGTGGAATGCAAATATTGTACATTCAAGTGTAATATCAGAGATGTGGGTTCATAAGGAATTAGAGCATCTCTAAAATAGTATTCAAATTGCTGCTCTCTGCAGAATGGAGTCCATGCACTGTGGCTTAGGTGGCCCCAGCCTTCACTGAGCTACAGCTGATGCTTTCTCCTCACTCCTTTTCATCAGTATTAATTGCATGAAATTAGAGATTTTGTTTATGCAGACACACTGCATTTAGGTCAGTGAATTGCTTACAAGAACATGTGGACACATCCTGGACAGAGACAGCAGCAGCAAAGCAAAGCTGAAGCCCAGGTCCTCCTGGAGAGGTGAGGGCTGAGCAGCTCAGCTGGGAGAGGGGACAAAGCCAGTGAGCACCAGCCTGGCTGCTCTGTATGCCAGGTATGAAAAACAACGTTCACTCTCCTGTAGAAATTCAGTAAGTTTAAAAAGGTTTTAAAAAATAAGTTTAAAAAGGAAGTTTAAAAAATTTTAATGGGAGACAAAGACAATAAAGCAAAGATTTAAGGCCAAGGTCCTTCCTGGCATTCCACCAAGAGTACACCTGCTATTTTGGAAACACCCTTTATATACCATTTGTACACCATTTCTATGGCATCAGCCTGTTACATATTCATAAACAATTATGCATATCAAACTAGTTTACATGTTCCAAGAACTGTTTAGCCTGGCTCCTCCTCGGGTCCACATTTTTAGAACATGTGTATTCCTTGATTGTGGTTTTAGTCCATTCTTATAATCTCCAATTTTGGGTCTTGGTCCACACTTTCTTCAGTGACCTTGGTCACTCTTTCTGAGTGCTGATAGTTGGCATATCAATAGCAGGGATCTCATCATGTGTTCTTTGGAAGGTATCCCAACCAAGCAGGCATTTTAACACAAGCCATTATATATTATATATAATATAATATAATATAATATAATATAATATAATATAATATAATATAATATAATATAATATAATATAATATAATATAATATAATATAATATAATATAATATAATATAAATTATATGGTATTATATTACAATAATATATAACATATATATTATAGCTATTATATCAGCTATTTCACTACTATGTCTAAGCTTAGTTATCAACAGAAATAAAAATTATATCTTTATAGCAAAGTTGCTTTAACACCACACATATAGAATCCATTTTAGTATTTGCAAAAAGCCAATATAATAATATATATCTACAACAGGCAGTAACTACAGGCTGCACACCCAGCCTCCTGCAATTCTCTCTGCACTGCCTCACAGGATGAAGGAACAGGGCATCTTTTAATGGAGATTAATTTTTCTAATGCCCCATTATTTATTTTAAAGGTCCAAGGCCACCTTGCCCCTGAATGTGGAACCCAGAGTTGTATATATCATGGTGCACTTACAATAAAACAACTATTTAAATGATTTTCTGAACCAGGCCTCTAATATATTAAAAGCTTTCCATAACTGAAGGGGTTGGACTAAGAACCTCCTGCATGCGGGAAAAAAAAAAGTTTTCTTACGTAAAAAAAAAAATAAAAGTTCAAGGTTTTAATGTCTTATGGGCTTGGAGGAAGAAATATTTAAAAATAAGAGCAAATAAGAGCAGTTTCCTTCAATTCTGCAATAACAGAGCCTATCTTTCTAAAGGATAGGCTGTAGGTCTCAGCTTGCCTGTGCCATTCATGTCCAGTGGTAAATTTAAAGATGATCATCATTACCTCCTCATTACCAGGCTCTCTGCCCGTGAGCTCCAGACTTTGATACAAAAATGAGAGCTTTAGGAAGGAATTATATGGTGTGAGCCCTATTTCCCCCTAATTTGCAGGTTTAATGCCACAGAAATTGTCTTCTCTCACCCTCATTACTTGCCCTTTCCCCCATAAATGGTGTAGTTGCATTGCAGTGGCTTCACTTGTCTCAGCAGCTGCCTTCTGTGTGCATTGTGCTGCTCTACTTGACCCAAAATCATCTCACCACTTCATTTTTGGAGGCATTTCATTGCTTTTCCTTAAGGAAATTAATTCCTTCCTTGTAGAAGAAAGCCAGCTTCTGTTTTCCACTTGAGTACTTTTTTGGGCAGAGAGGGGAGGAGGAATGGAGTGGGTGATTTGGGTTTTGAAATCAATGAACTGCCAAACGACAGTACTAGTGCAAAAGGGCAAGTATGTAATTTTCTCAGTAGCAAATATAGCTGCATGTATCTAAATCTGAGACATTCATCAGCTCTTTTATAGGATAAGACAGGGCTCAGAAATGATTTTCTGTTTAAGTACGGAAGATCAAACATGTTTGTCATTTTAGCCTTCTCTTTATTCTATCTGATTTCAAGATCTTCAGACAGACACTCTTTAGATGTCATTGCTTCAAGCTTCTGCTTTTATCACATTAACCACTCTTCATGAGCTTTTACACATCAAAATGTATTTGGATACATTGTTGAAGAGAGGGTACTTGTGAAGACTTCAATAAAAAGTTATAAAATCTCTGCCTGAAACTTTGTACAAACACACTGGGAGGAAATAAAAACATTGAAACAAAAATGAAACCCCAAACAAAAATCCACAATGCTTCACTCACATTTGATTTTTTCAAGGAGAAAAAAGATGTTTTGCTTATGTTTGACTGCAGCTTTGTGTGCAGAACCCCAGACAGGGCGAGCCATCTTGTGCCTGTCAGATCCTTGCATTTGCAGAGTTTAGTACTTCTGCAGTTTGAATTCTTCTCTTCCTGCTCTATGAGAGAGTGTTACACCAAACTTTGCAATTAGGAAGAACTGCATTTTCTAATGAATTCTCTAGGCTTTATTGAGCCACATCTTCAGGTTTGTGTGGGTCCTGCTTCTATTTGAGAAAACTCCCCCCAGCTAGTACAAAGGACTGAGATTTGCTCTGCACTGTTTTAACTGAGGACAGTCTTGGCCCTTGTGGGGTCCTTTGGCCATTTCCTCCCTGGTTGCCATCACTTGTGCATCACCAATATCTTGCAATTAGCACTAATGAAGGTGAGACAGTAACAATGCACAGCACTGAGGCTCTCCCATCCCTCCCACAGGCGGGTTTGGGCTCACTCTGGCAGGAGGGTGTGTTTGTTCTTGGAGGAGGCAGGTCCCAGGGGACACAGCACTGTGGGGTGACAAGGGGACACCACCAGGATGCTTCCTCAGCAAGCAGCTCAGACTGGCAGGTTTCTTATCAGTTTCAGACTCACTTATTTTGTGAGATAAGGATGCCTCTTGCAGTCAGGCTGGAGTGAAAGGAACTCCAGAAGCATTTCAGGGCACGTTTGTGCACAGGAAGGTAAACTGATGACAAGCTGGCCAGCCACCTGTGGTGGGGAACTGTGGCACCAGGATTTACTACAAAATAAACTTCCTCTCTTTCATCAGCATCCCTGGGGTGTTGAAATATCACTGAGGCAGACACCATGACACTGATATGACAGCATGTTAAATAAGATAAAGCCCAGTCACTATATTTGCATCACCAGGTGTAAGGGTCAAATGCAGCTTGCTCAATACATTCTACTGCATCTCCCTTTGTTTGAAAAGTATCTGCTTTAGTTCCTTGCACTGGAAAATGCCAACCCAAAGCAATTATAAAAGAATTCTCACATGTTTCTGGTCATCCCCCAAGTTCTGCTGTGAGGGAGCCCACTTGCAAATGGGTGAGAGGAATTTGTGAGTAGTAGGGCTACTACTACTCTTGCTTGCCCAAGGTGGAAAGCCACAGGTTTCCTTGTTAGAAGGGAAAGGTGCATTGTGGGAAATAGTAGAGGTAAGAACATTTCCAGGAAGCTGTAAAAGCAGGCCTTAGAAACAGAAAGAACAGAAAACAGAGCTAGCTGCAGCTGCAAAGTCTGAAAGTAGAAAAAGTTACAATGGTAAAGCAAGCAAGGACATGAAACAGTAGCTTGAGTTTGAGGCTTGGCTAGGATAGACCTTAAGAGTGAAGAAAAATATGCTTAGCAAGATAGCAGAAGGTTTTAAGCTTAATAATGGAGTATTGTGTATTTTTAATAGAGAGCAGGGAAGCAAGCATTGTGTGAAGCAGGTGTAGGTGTGCTTTTAGTGGCTGGCTAGAACAACTGTCTGTAAGCTTTAGCAATGTGCTATTGGCTAGAAAGTTCTTTAAATGCTCTGTACCAAAGAAATCTTTGCCTGCTGCTGGCAAGACATGAGCTGTTGCCATCCTCCAATTGTCTCATGTCATGAGGCTGATGCCACAATAAACCTCACGGGAGGTATCCCAGCAGCCCTGTCCTGTTAGTGAAAATCCACCAACACAGTGCATCTCCTACACCTTTTGCAAAGGTTTTCTTCCCTTGGCTGCCTGAGAAGTGCACAACCCCCTGCTCCCAGCTGAGTGCAGCTGCACAGCCCACACCTCCCATGCTCTGTTCTCAGAGCATGTTGCCTGGAGGAAGTAAAGAGCAAAGGTGTTAGCAATCACTAGGAGCAGATTTCCCTCAGCCATTTCAAATCTTCCATTGCAGAAGGTCCCATAATGTCTCAGCTGTTAGCAATCAAGTCCCAAAATGACCATCTCACAGTCCTAATCAGTTCAGAAATGGAACACCCCTCCCAACATCTCATCCCCCAGAAACAAGACTAAAACCACTATTTGTCAGAAGTCTAACAAAAACACCCCACACTCTCAAACTCATGCAGCGTGAAGATAATGAGCAGTACTCTATGTTTTTAGTTTAATCATTGATGTCCCTTAGATAAAATTGCATAGAAAAGATCTTGTATTTAAAATATTGCCATAAATGAGACCCAAAGGAAACATCTTTTCTTAATAAAATGCAGAAAATCTTTGAACTCAGAAGACCTAAATGGTAAATTCAATTGTCTTCCATTTTCATGCTATGTAGAGAAGACTTGGAGCTCCCAATGTCAATTTTTTTCAACTCCTCTTCCCTGTTAATTGGACAGGTTAATTATGTGACATATATGAAGCATTTATGACTAATGATAAGTGATTTAGTGTCTGACACACACTGCTGATGTACACAGGGATAAGTTTGTAGTTAGAAACAAAAAAGGCTTCACAGTAAGGGCACTTGGCATACATGGGAAAGGCACAGTAGCAAAGAATTCTTTTTGAGAGCTGTTTTCTAGCAAGTTTTAAGCCTTGATTTATCAAAACAAGGAATTCCCAGAATCACTGGGTTGGAAGAGACCTTCAAGATCATCGAGTCCAACCCAGCCCCAACACCTGAACTAAACCCTGGCACCCAGTGTCACATCCAGGCTTTGTTAAACAAACCCAGGGATGGGGACTCCACCACCTCCCTGGGCAGCCATTCCAGAACTTTATCACCCTTTCTGTGAAAAACTTTTTCCTAATATCCAACCTGTATTTCCTTTGGCACAGCTTGAGGCTGTGTGCTCTGGTTGTGTCAGTGCTGCTGGAGAAAGAGCCCAGCCCCAGCTGAGCACAGGCACCTTTCAGGGAGTTGTAGAGTGATGAGGGCAGCCCTGAGTCTCCTTTTCTCCAGGCTGAGCACCCCCAGCTCCCTCAGTGGCTCCTCACAGGGTTTGTGTTGGTCTTGAATATTCAATCCAGGCCGTTACTGTTTAAAAACAGATTGTTCCTGATAACCTGATTGTTCCTTGATTCCCAAACTGGGGAGGGGTGAGGTGCAGATGAGCCACTGGGACAGCAGCAAAATCCCCCTGAGACAGGGTGAAAGAGCAGCAGCCAGGAAAACATGACTGTGGTCCTGTCTGGCCATCACCAGTGCTTGGGTTTGTTCACAGCTGCAAACAAAGTCATGCCAGATTGCATCTGGGAAAAGCTTGGGACAGATCTTTAGATTTTAGCTGGAAATTAAGGAAGGAAAGGTCTGTGTAAGTGAAAAAGGAGTTGTGGTGACACTGATTGCTCAGTTCTCCCACTGGTAACAGTGTGCACTGTACTCTGACACTGGACACAACTTCTTGTGGTAATCACAAATCCTCTGAACAGAGAGAGACAGCTCTCTCCCAGGATTTTCCTGAGAAGCTGTGAGAAAGCTCAGAGAAAAGAATGAGAAACAATTCTGATCTCCACTTGCTGCACCTGCTGCTGTTCACATGTGGAATGTGTTATGGAGATTTGTTTCCCAAAGGGTGATTTCTTAATTGGACTCTGGTGATGGTGTTTGGATTCATTGACCAATTGGATCCACGTGTGTGTTGTGACTGTCAGGCAATGGTGATTTTTTTTTTTAATAGTATAATATAGTATGGTACAATAAAGCAATTGATCAGCCTTCTGCAACCACGGAGCCAATGCTCATTATTTCCCAGCAGAGACTGCTGCTACAATAACTTCTTGGCTGTAAAAGATCACTTGCCATTTCTTGATCTCTTTTTGCCCCCAGATTTAATATTTTTAGGCTCTGAATAGTCTGTCTCAGTGATGTGTAATCCCAGTTGGTTTAAGAGTAAAAGGTGATTTGTACCTGTATGTATGCACCAGGAGTTTTGTCTGTGCTGGCCCAGATCTCCACCTTTGTAGCAAGGTCTCTGTTCCCCATCCCCAGCAGGGACAAGGCTGACACTGCTGTGTTCATACAGCAACCCCAGAGAGCTGCTCACCCACCTGGGCACTCCAGAACCACCTTCACTTACACCTTCTTACGAAGAGTCAGATGCCAGTTAGAAAATGGGAGGAGGGAAAGGAAAATGGACAGCAAATAACTTGCAGTAACACACTATAAAATTGTTATTTTACAAGGGGAGTGTGTGACACCCAACACACCAACAGGTATCACTTCCTTAAAGAAAGCTGGGCTTGAATATCTTGCGCTGAATTTTGTAAAAGATTAAATGCTAATAATCAGATCACAGGTGGATATATGAGATGGGAGATGAGGCTGGGAAATTGCTTGCCAGACTGAAGGAAGAGGAGGACAGCAGTAAAGTTATTAGCTCAATTAAGGAGAAAGATGGTTTGATGAAAACCTGTACTCACAGAAATAAATCAAGTATTTAGAATAGTAAAAAAACCCCACCAGCTTAAATCTGTGGACAGCTTTTCTCTGACATCCTCTATGCCAGTGTAATCCAAAGACTTCTGTGTTTGTGAATGAGTATTACAAGAAGTCATCTGCAAGAAATAAATATAACAACATTTAGCAGCCTTTCAGTATTTTACAGAGTTACTCAAATGGATCTCACAGATGGGAAATTACTGTTAACCCTGCTTTTTATGGACAGGAAGGGACAACACTCATGGCTGCAGCTCTCCCTGTTCTATCCTGCATCCCTCAGGCTCAGGGCAGTACATGGCTCTCCTGATGCTCATCCCCTAGTGGGCCAGCTGTGAGGCCATGAACTCTGATTTCAAGATTGATTTCAATGCTGAAGCATTAAAGCAGCATTTTAGGTACCAGTGATCCCCAGTGCAAGATATTGGTGGATGTTTATGAAGCATTTTCTTACATCCCAGCCTGTTAACTTTTCATTAATTCAGGGATAGTTCTGGAAAAATAAAGTGTGTAACAGTGGATTGCCTATGTGATAGTTCTTTTCTTTTTTAGTTATCTTAAACTCTAGAGACCCTCGCTAATTGACCTGACATGCTTATTAAGCAGTTTTGATCAGAAATAATTAACATAATCCAGCTAGACCAATTAGAGCTCAGAAGAGGAAAAAAAAAAAAAGAAAAGAAATTGGGTTGTAGAAGCTTCAATTTGAAGAGCATCATTTGCAATATGAAATACCAGCTGATTCAGCAAACAAGTAGGAGTTCAGAAAACAAGTTACAACCCCTGACCCAAGGAAATAGTAGATAAACTGAAAAGCCATCACAAGATGTTTTCCCCATGGCAGACATGCAGAAGACCTTTAAAACTGATTATCAAACTTTACACCTCTAGAAGAGGCTGGGCAGAAAACAGAGTAGTTTAGCAAGTGCAGCAGCACTGAGAGAGTAATCTAAGGGTTGGTTCCACACCAGAGGCCCTGTGGATAGGTGAGAAAAACAGCTGGTGGGAAGCCTGCTTTGGAAATTTACCCTGAGAGACATTATTACAGATTAATGTTTGTTGTTTGCACTGCAGAAGACTGGGGATCTCAAATCCAACTATCCTAAAGGCAGAGAGAACTCTGCCAAAAGACCAAACAGTCATACACAGGAAAAGGTCCCCTCTTGTAAATGCAGGCAACCCCAGCGAGGGGAGAGAATGATGAATCTGACTCCATGTTCTCAGAAGGCTAATTTATTATTTTATGATACTATATTATATTAAAGAATACTAAACTATACTATAGAATACAGAAAGGATACTTACAGAATGCTAAAAAATAATAATGAAAACTCCTGACTCTCTCCAGAGTCCTGACACAGCTTGGCCCTGATTGGCCAAAGAGTGAAAACAACTCCCAGCAAAATGCAATGGAACAATCACCTGTGGGTAAACAACCTCCAAACACATTCCACATGAGCACAACACAGGAGAAGCAAATGAGATCAGAATTGTTTCCCTTTTCTCTGAGGCTCCTCAGCTTCTCAGGAGAAAATCCTGGGGGAAGGAATCGTGTTCAGAGAATGTGAATGCCACAGTCCCCCACATGCTTTAATTAAACACCCTCATCACATCTCCTGACGAGTTTTCATTCCTGCTTTCAGCTGCAAGGTGGCATGGCCTGTCCTGGGCACACCATCCCAGCTTCACATTCCAGACAATCCCAACCATGTGGTGCTGCTGAACCATGAGCCAAGGTTCCCCTTCCTGAGCCACCTTCTGCAGGGCTGCCCACGTGGGAGGACCAAGGAGCCCCTGGATATATTAGCAGGAGGAATATCAAGCTGCTGTGACAATGAATTGTACAGATTTAATGCTTTTCTGGCAGAAAGTTGCCTTGAGAATTTGAGCAGGTGCTCAGAGAGGCTGATTTTCAGAACAGATATTTTGGTCATGAGATCTGAGATATTATGGTCCCAGGGAGAAGTTTTAGTTAATCAGTGTAGAAAACCTTTGTAAATGGAAGTTCCTTGCCGTAGAATATCACATTTACCATGGCCTATTTAGGAATTTAACTAATGTCAAGGGGGTTGGTTAGAAGTTTTGTGTTTTTGTTTGTCCCACTCATACCTGTTTTCACAGACAGGTGTGTTCCTGTGTGTGTAACACAGGAAGATGTCAGACCCTGGAGAAAAATAACTGCAAATCTCAGCATCTCAAGATACTATTTTGAAACTTCATCTTCCTTTGGTGGCACCAGAAAACGAATTCCTTTATGCACAAAATAAACAGCTTGAAAAATCTCAAACTTCATGTGAACGTGAAATATTCAAGGAAATTTTTTTTTCCTTAAACCTTGATGCACACTTTGCATTCTTGTACATCCCCAAAATTCTTGTCATCTCAGGGAATGTGGATTTCAAGGCTTGGATTCAGTTGGACTGACTAATTACTTGTGTTGTAATGATCAACCTGCTTAATTTATCACTTCTTTGAACATTTAATTAGCCAACAGTGCAAGACAATTTATTTCTGAATTAGGATAAATTAAAATGCTAGCTTTGCAGCTTTAAGGATATGTGAACCACCACCAATTTCTGCTATGAAAACATTCAACAAAGCAGAGAGAAGAATGCAAAGATCTCAGCCAGGTTAATGATTCTGAAGGAGCAGCCTTTGAAAAGCTCCCTGTGAAACGTGTCTGTTCAATCACATGTCAATCTGCCTATGCTGAAAGATTGAAACAAGAAGCTGAAAATGGTGATTTCCTCCTCCTCCTCCATGCTCAGCTCCAGCTCCTTCCAGTGCAGGAGGCTCCTGAGCCCACCCTCACGTCCACTCCTACCCCTATGGGACTGGGGTCCCAGTTCAATCCCTGTGCTCATCCATTTGGGGCAAGCTCACTTGTTTTCCTAGAAGCAAAGCTGTAATTCAGATTTCTAAGTACTCTGCAGCTGCTTTGGAACTGCCCTGGTATGTGACAGCTAAATGTTCTCAAACTGATGGAGAATAATAAACCTGAATATAGAACTTTAATAGGAAAAATGAGCAGTGGAGATGGTTTAAGATTAGTAATCCATGGAGGTGCTTTTGTACAGATACCCAAACTGCTTCTATTATGTGTGCTGTCACCTGGCTTCCATGACTAAGCCATTGTAATAAACTGAAAAGGACCATGGATAACACTTTGAAAAAAGTGCTAAAGAATCATGAGTCCAATTCTTGCTGCTTTTCTGAGAGTCTCATTCTCAGCCTTGCACCTGCAGCACACATTTAGGTGCCTTCTTAGTATATTTTCATCTTTACTATGGAAAGGATGAGACTCTTGATACCTTTGTGTGTCTTGATATCTTGGCCAAAGCCACAAAAGGAAAAAACTGACTGTCCAAATCCTTGGGCTATTTTGACCTCTTAGAGTCTTTGCTCTTGAGGTGTTTATTCAAAATGTGAGTGCACATTGCTTGTAGAACAGAGATGAGAACCAGTGAATCCATTTCTTTCTTATCTAATGAATATAAATCTACAACTGCAACCACCACAGTGAGATGCAAATGCATTCAGGATCTCCTGAAGAGCTCTGAGAGATGCCCACACACATCAGTGTCAGACATCTACTGACACAGACACCAGGGCTGGCAAGCAGAAGTACCAGTTTACTTCCAAATGATTCTGACTACACTTTTCAATGGTGTATTTAGTGCTAATTAGTCCATTTTGAATTGTTTGCCCAAACTATGCAATAATACCATTTCATTAAAAGGGCTTCAATTAAAGAAGAGAGAAAAAACATCCCAGCAGAAAGCTATCTGCACACTTATTATATCTGCACACCCCATGTATGTACACTGTATAATCAGACATGCTCAAATTAGAGATGAAATTACAGCTTTTCTGTTACCATGAGAACAGCAACATTTTCTCACAGCCTGTTAAAATTATTAACTCAAGTAGCTTATATCTTTTTAAACGTCATTATTATTTATCTAGGGTTGTACAAGCTTTGGCTGTACTCACAGTAGCCAGCATTAATCACATCTCAAGTGAACTTCTGCCAGCATGGAGAGAGCCTCCACCACTTTTTGCCCGCCTCTATAATTAGCTTTTATCCTTCTGTTGTCTATTTTTTTTCCCTAGTAGCCATGTGTGGACATTACAGCAGAAACTGCTAGAATGAGCAAACCAGAAAAGCTGACAGGAATCTTCCAGCAAGGTGAGTGGTGGTCTGAGTTCAGCAGGGTTACAGATGGGAAATGAGATGTTGGCTCTGACAGTGAAGGGCTGAACATTGTCTGTGTGTTAAGAGAAGTTCTGTAGATGTACAGTTGTGTTACTGCAATGTGTCCTCCCCCTTGCATTGCTATCATGGGATGGCCTTGGGCACACAGGGGCATTTGGGAGGGTTGGGTTGTTACTATGGCAACAGCTGCCCCCAAATCAAGGTGTAAGAAAGTGATGTGCACCCCTGGATGGCAGGGAAGGAGTCACTGACAGGCCTTTAGGACAGGCTAAGGGTATAAAAGGCAGAGCATCCATTTTGAAGATCAGCATGTAGCTGGTGCTGCTCTGTTCTTCTGAAGTTCTTCTAAGCCTTCTGATGTTTACATTTTTGTAATGGAGTTCCCACTCACTTTTATGTAAGAAATGATTGCTTTTGCATTCCTTTCTGGAGGAGGAGAAATTTGATGGACTGTTGATTTAACCAGTGTCATTAGAGAGGTGGCAATTTCATCCTCCAATCCAGGGTCACTTTTGGAATTCTATAAATATTGAAGTCGAGAAATAAACTTCCCTTCTTTTTTACCTTAGAGGTTTCAGAGTGTGTGTTGTTCATCTCGTGTCCCATTGCTACAGGCTGGAACTCACAGGGGCCCCCAGGGCTGAAATTTTTCACAATTTTTTCCTTTTGTTGTATTTTTTGTTAAGGTTTAATAAACCTTTACAATTTTAAAAGTGAGCAGTCGTTTCTCACAAGCAGTATGGGGAAAAGGGATGATGATGAGAGCCTCAAACCCTCTCCTCAGAGCCAGTACAGGTGCAGGTCTCAGTGTCATTGTCACCCCAGAGCCTGAGGTTGCCATGGCAATGGGCAGGGAGGCCAGCCTTGCTCCAGCAGGACCAGGGCTGTGTGTTTTCCCATCTGGTGACTTGATCCTCTGAGGCACAGCCTGCCCTGTGCTCTGCCTCTCACCTCAGCAGCAATTGGAACAGTTTGCTTTCAGCAGAGAGAGGGTGAGGAAAAGCTGCTGGGGGTGTTTGGCTCAGTGCAGAGGGGATGAAGGGCAGGAGCTGGGTCTGAAGCAGAAATCCTGCTGGCAGTGTGAGCTGCTGGCAGAGCTGGCCTGGTTCATGCTGCCCTTCATATGCTTGATGCGTGCTGGTGGCCCAAAGGAGATGGAGGGGACATTTGGACAAAGAAAGGATTCCAACTGCCCTGTTACCTGCTGGCACAGGAGTCACTGCAGCTGCCTGGGCAATCCATCATGCTCTGGCTCCCTCCTAGTGCCAGCTCTCAGGAGAAGGGACTCATTTGGCCACGTGTCAAAAGGTGAATTCCAGTTTTGCTCTGCTCCGCTTAGAGGCGTTTCAGGCTTTCTTCATGACATGCTCATCATTAGACTCTTGCTGCCATCCCAGAGCAGGACTGTCCCCCAGATTTTTTAAGATTTTCTAAGCCTTCTGATGTTTACATTCTTGTAATGAACTTTCTCACACACTTTCTGTAAATAACTCATTGTTTTGCATTCTTTTATGCAGGAAGAGAAATTTGATGGACTGTTGGTTTGTCCAGTGTTATTGGAGAGGTGGCACTGTCACCCTCCAATCCACTGTCACTGTTAGAAATCTATAAATGTTGAAATCAGAAATTAAATATTCTCTTTCACCCTTGAGAGAGCAGTGTGTCTGCATTGTGTTATTTCATGTCCCATAGTGACAAGGGACAAAGAAAAATGTTAGGATTTCAGAAGTCAAATTCAGAGAATTCCTTGACAATCCTGTTTCCCTTTTGTTTAATTGCTATTTAGATCCACTCAAACAGGCTTTAAGATGAACTGTGCTTTCTCCTTTAGTTTCCAGCTGTGGCCATCAGCCCAGCTCAGAGAAGGGGCACAAGCCCAGGAGGGGAAGGCAGTGAGTGGCAGCACCTTGGGACACCTTCACAGCCTCAGGAGCCCCTGGCCCTGCAGGTGCTCAGTGGGAGCACTCCACATGTGTCACCGTGATATGTGCTGAAAAATCCTCTTGGCCCAGGATTTTCTCCTGGGAAGCTGAGAAGCCTCAGAGAGGAATGAAAACAATAATTATCTGATTGCAGCTCCTGTGTTTGCTGCTTTGGAATGTGGCTTGGACATTGTTTACCAACAGGTGAATGTTTGATTGGTTCCATGTGAATTGTTTTTAACTAAAGACCAATCACCATCAGCTGTGTTGAGGCTCTGAGGAATCACAAGTTTTTATTATTCATTCTTGTTAAGACTTCTGATGTAGCCTTTCTCTTTCTTTAGTACAGTTTTAGTATAGCATAATATAATATGATGTAATATAATATAATATAATATAATATAATATAATATAATATAATATAATATAATATAATATAATATAATATAATATAATATAATATAATATAATATAATATAATATAATATAATATAATATATATCAGCCTTCTGAGAACTTGGAGTCAGATTCTCATCTCTCACCCTGGTCCTGGGGACCCTCACAAACACCACATACAAGAGCCAAGGCTGGGCCACCCACTGCAGTCTTGCACTCTGCAAGTGCAACCTGAGTAAGAATCCCCCTGGATTCCTGTTCTTTCTTGTTTTTCTGGGGAGGAAAATAACCCCTGGAAAGAGGCCCTGCCCTTCCCTTGGCAGTTTTCAGGCTCTCAGAGCTTTGTGCCCCGTGTCTGGGCAGCAGAGCCTTCACCAGGAGCTCAAGGAGGCCACAGTCCCCTGTCCTGCTCTCAGAACAACCTTTGTGCTTGTAAATCACAGAGCTTTGTGCAAACAGCTCACAGGTGAGTTCCAATAAACCTTTGCAACCACTTCATTTCGTTTTGCTTGAGTCCTTACAAAGTACAAAACATTTCCAGAGGGAAAAAGACCTTATGATTGGAGAGCAGCCCTTTCACCCTGACTGGAACCCATTTTTAAGCAGGCAGAGCAGCTCCAGCACAGCCAGCTCATCACAGTCTGTCCCCCAACCATATCAATTTGATGGGTGCACTTGATGTGCATTTTACCTGTATAAAAGGGGCCCAGTGCATTTTCTGCAGCATTCACAATGTAGTAAACTGAGCTGACACTTCTCAATACTACTGGAATTATTAGTTTTTAAATGACTTTGTGTTATCTTGCTATCTAGTTGCCTTGCTACCTCTAATTTTGCTGTTAGATTTTTGGTTTCTTGTAAACCCAAAATTTCTTCTTCCCCAGTGCTTCCAGTAGTTTTGCTGCCTCATCTTCTGAAGGCTCCAAGGCTTTTGTGATCAGTCCCCACTTATTGTTTTGAAAACAGTAGTAGGATAATGAAGATGTGTTCATACTATGAGGGTAAAGATAAGATAAAGGAAGAATATTTCAATAGATGAAAATAGTTTTGAAGATAAGGAATGCCCAGGAATTCAGGGGAAAATAATAAGATTCCAGAGATAAAGTAAACTATTACAATCTTTATGATAATGGAAAAGGAACACATTAAGAATTTTATTAGCAAGAACTACAAAAATTAGCTCTCTCCAATTTCATCTTAGAATCAGTGAACATTTTGTTTCCATAATAAAAACAGCAATGAAAAGAAAATTGGACACAGGGCATTACACTTTTTCCTCTGGAGGGGAAGATGATTTCTCCTCTCTAAGGGGCAATTTGGACAGGGTGCAGGTCCTGGCTCACCACAGGTCCCTCCCCTTCCCCTTGGATCAGCACAGTCCTGGGACAGTCCCACCTCCCCAGCCAGACACCCAGAACAGGAATCACCAATATACTGATCAATGAAGGAAAATGGATTTTTTTTTCCCTCTTATTTTTTTCCTTTTCTACAAATGAACCCGAGGCAGGGGTCTGTATCCACAGGGTGTTCCAGTTCCAGCCTGGCCTGAGCAGGCCATGAAGTGTTTATTCTTTTTGGTTTTCTTCTGTTTGGGTTAGGGTTGGGATTGAAAGCATTTGAGACAGTATTTTGTGTTTGGACTCAATGTTTATCATTTTTTATTTATATTACAATCTTACAAGTTGTGAGTTTTACAGTATTTTACTAATAAGCTACAAAATGGCCCTCTATTTATTTTTACAAGGTTTTTTAAGGAAAAATTATCTAATTAAGAAATGACAGATTATTTTTACTTTTAACTTAATAACTAATTACTTATATCTTGCAATGTGGACTTTCCTGTCTAATTACAAAATGCTACTTAAACTTATGAAGAAGAAGGTGAAGAAGAAAGACTAGTTACTGTTCTAACACTTTTATCTCAATTTTTGTATATATTACTATATAAGTTTTCTATATATTACTATATTCTAAAACTTAAAACTCTAAGTTTTCTACTACGAGATATAACACACTTCTAATCAAACCACACACTTACAATCTTAGTTCTGTCATTCAATTTTGGAAGCTTTCTTCACATTAAATGTGAAGTTAGGCTTCAGGAGTGAAGGCTTCAGGTTAAATGTAGTGTTCTCTTGAGGGTCTGTGCCTTTCAGCACAGAAAGCCTAAAACTCTCAGCTTTAGAGAAAAAGATGGGAGAAAAAAGCTGGGCCACACTAAAACTGCAGTGAGAGGCTTCTTATGGGCTCTTCATGTCTGCTTTAATAATCAGATCAGGGCTTGGGGATTGCAGAGTAAATGTGACTGGCAGAAAGATTCACTGGGTGAAGGTAAAGTGATAAAAAAATCCTAAAACAGAGCCACTGGTAGATCTGCAGGGAGCAGAAATCATCTGGGAACAGCTTTGGATATGCTCCTGAAGCAGAGGGAAGAAACTCTGCTCAGCTTGACTGAGTCATAGTTCAGTCTGAAGAACCAATGCTTGGCACTTTGGGCTGTGACTCAGTTACTGGAGCCATTTCCTTAATCCCTGACAGAAAGTGTAAGAACTACAAAGTGTTTGGTGCAAGAACAGCTTCCTCAGTCAGAAAAAACCTGAGAGAATGAAAAAAAATTACTGGTAATTGAAACTTAACTTGAATTCAGACTCCTGAGGTTTTGCAACATGACAGTCCCCACCTGGAGCTGCAAGGCTGCAGCTGTCATATGCTTCAGGATTAGAAATTCCTGCATCTTCAGTTTTTTAAAAATACTTTTCATCAATCCACATCAGCTGCATCATCCCTTCTTAGCACCATCCAAGAGATGTGGAATGTGAAGTTCACAAATGCCTCATTGCCAAAGCCCAAATTGGGTTCCAGTTGGCTGCTGAAGCCTCACTCTCTGGGATATTTTCCCCCATCTCAATAAAATGTGCACAGTAGCTCAAGACCAAAATGCATCCCCTTGTAATGATCATCATGCTGCATTTTGAAGCCCATTCATCATTTCTCAGGAGCCATTTGTAATATCATAACTTTGCTAGCTCACCCACTGTAAAAAAAATTAGCTGTTTCCAACATCTAATGCTGCAAGAGCAGGTTGTGTGCAGTGATTGCTCCAGCTGCTTTGCCAATGAGTTGAAACAGTTTTTGCTGGGGCCATTAAGCAGACCAGGGGAACATTCAGGTATGTTTAATGCTCAGGAAATCAGTACAATTGAATTCCAAGGATCAGGGAGAAAACAAGTAAAATTAGAAAGGTTGATGAAATGAACAAGGGAGCATGTGCACATGTTGCTAAAGAACCTAAGCTTGTGAAACATGGCTTTGGAATTTTTTGCAAGCTTGAGATGTAGGAGTGTTATCCTGGATCAGTTTATTTACTCAATTATCTTGGTACAAGCACTAGCTCTGAACCAGGAGACTGCTCCTGGGGCCATTACAGCTTCAGGAGTGTGACACATGTAAGGCTTCAAGGGAACTGAATTCCTGCATTCACAGCACTGAAGAACAGCATTGCAGAGGCCCTGTCACTGCCCAGGCTCAGATAAGGTTCAGGGTATTAGTTTAGATATGGTAGGTACTCAGTGTTGTAAGAAGTGTCACAGTAGTGTAAGTAGTTGTAAGTATATATATATATATATACACATTTTCATATATACTTACTATATATATATAGTGTATAGTAGTGTAAGTAGCTGTATAGTAGGTACTCAGTGTTGTAAGAATTGTTATAGTAGTGTAAGTAGTTGTAAGTATATATATATATTTACATATATACTTACTATATATATAGTGTATAGTAGTGTAAGTAGCTGTATAGTAGGTACTCAGTGTGGTAAGTAGTGTTATAGTAGTGTAAGTAGTTGTAAGTATACATATACACATATATACTTACTCTATATATATAGTGTATGGTAGTGTGAGTAGTTGTATAGTAGATACTCAGTGTAGTAAGAAGTGCTATAGTAGTGTAAGTAGTTGTATAGTAGATACTCAGTGTTGTAAGAAGTTACTAGTGTGAGTAGTTGTATAGTAGATAGTGTTGTAAGTAGTGCTATAGTAGTGTAAATAGTTGTATAGTAGGTACTCAGTGTGGTAAGTAGTGCTATAGTAGTGTAAGTAGTTGTGTAGTAGGTACTCAGTGTTGTGGGTACTCTGAGGTGCTGTGGGGCTAGGTCAGTTGATAAAGACTGCTTTGCTGTCCAAATGAGCACAGTGAACTCTGTGGGTTTCTGCAGTGAGTTACAGGACAGACTGAGTGACTTCTAAACTACTACAGCTCCATCCTGTCAGTACTCCTCCCCTTTCATTGCTCTCCTTCCTTTCCAAATCTGGAGGAGGACCTCACCCCTATTTTTTGAGTAACAGCAGCTGTGGGAACTTGTCCCAGAGTAGGATGTCCTCCTTCAAGGACCCCTGCCAGCATCTCATGGTGCTTCAGCTCTGTGTGCAGGGTGAAGGCCAGAGAGTTTCTCTTCAGCCTGCTCTGTGATGCCCAAGAGCAGCAGTGCCTGCTTGCCCCATTTCTGTGCCTCCAAATCCTCCAAAGGCCATCTCATGGTGACCAGAAAGGTTTAACCATCCCCTCTTCTCATTTTGGAGCCTTCTGCATGTTAAAGAAGTCACAGTTTGGCATGCATGGCTGCCATCCCTTTGAATCATGAACTGCCATGCACCTCATTTATTGCCCTTGATTATGAGTCCTCTCTCTTCACCAAGCAGTAAGTAAAGGCTTTTGACTTTAAACACAGCTCAGCTATGTCATGACTGCAAGCAGCCTGCTGCTCTCTCAAGATGTTTCTGTGATGTCTGCAGGAGTAAGGACAGGGAGCAGGAGAGCAGATGGTGCAGCTCTCTCAGAGCAGGGTACAGCCATGGATGCAATATGTAACAGCCAGTGTTTCCTAGTGCAACACTATAATTACTGTGCAGAGGATTTTATTTTTAAACTGCAGCTTAAATAAGATGATTGCTTCAGACCACATAGGCTCAAGTGCAGCTGGAATGATAGCAAGACTTTTTTCTAGGCAGGGAGAATCCTCCTTCCTTTCTCCAGGCGGGAGAATCCCAAATATAAATTCTAAGGTGAGCAGGAATGTGGGACAAAACAGCAGAGCAATAAGTTACTGAAGAGAAAAGAGATTTCCAGTACAACCTGTGACTGAAGTGTCTTCTCAAGGAGAATATTTCTCCTCCTCTTTAGAAACATATTGGAGTGGTGGGAGAGGACTGGTGTACTCTGAAAAGTGTATCAGTTGAAACTGGTTAAAAAAAGGGAAAAAGTGTAAAGGGAGACTGAAAAGCACATGAGAAAAACAACTCAAAGCAGAGGAAGGGTCATTCTGGGGAAGGGAACTGGTGTAAGCAAAGGGCAGCTCTTGGACCAGGGGATGAGCAGCTGGTAACCAGCTATTGTTCCATCACCCAAACACTTGTCTCTTTCCCCTCACACAACATGCATTATTCAGGAGGAGCAGAGTTTCAAAGCCCTAATTAATCCTTGCAATTAAGTTTTCAGTACTTAATTCTAAGTAAAGTGTGGTATTTTAGTCCGGTTCAATAAATAGCCTGTGTCACTTATCTCCCTCTCTCATGCAGAATCTCTGAAAAATTCAATTGAGCATGCTGAAATTTGTTTAGTGAGGAGGTTTCCTTCAGAAACAGTCTCAGAAAATGAGGCAGTAGCACAAGAAGGAGTAGATCCCTTTGAAATGGGACTGGGCAGTATTAGTTATTTTGGGGGAAATAAAAGGCTGGGCTGTTTCTCAGCTCTCCCAGTTTAGAACAGAGAGAGTGAAGGTGCTGTGCTGGCTGAGGGCTGCTGCACAGGGGGATGATCCAGGCTGTCCTTGCCCCAAGGGCTCAGCCCCTCATTCTGTGAGCTCAGGGGCTCTGGCAGAAGTGCCCCACACCACCCATGGGCTGGGATCCATCCAGGGCTGGGACCTGCATTTAGGCAAGAAGGAGCCAAAACAGCAGCAGGAGAAATGGAGTCTGAGAATGGTGACACAACAGAGGAGCCCTCCCATGGTCACCCTTGCCAGGAAATTAAAAAGCATTTTTCTTCTTCACTGATCTGAGGCTTTTGAAATGAATATGCACTTTCTATTTCCCCTCCCTTCCTGAGATATAAGCAAAAGAATATTTAGTGATAATGAGTACTATTGCTAATTTTGCACCTTCATTAATTTACTTTCCCCTTGTCCTCATTTTCTCCGTTCATATAGTACAGCTTCTACCTACATCATAAGAGCTTTAAAAGGAAAAAAGGGATTTATATTTGGCATGATACTAATATCTTTTTCAGCATATATAAATAATTTATGCAGTGAAAATTCAGCCCTGTATCTCGCACTTTTGATTTATATATTATATATATTTAAAAATGTATATAAAATATAAATATATATATTAAAAATTATTTATATGTGTATATATATATTTTTAAATATATATATTTACAAAAATGTATAAAAAGCTACAGAACAGTTGAAAATAAGTGACTGCACTCAGGCACATGGGGTAATTCTCAGGGCTGTCCTGTGCAGGGCTAGCAGCTGGATTTCAATGATCCTTCTGTCCTTTCCAGTTCAGGAGATTCTATGATTCTATGATTCTATTTTCTAACAGAAAATACTGCAAAATGATTTTACAGTCACAGGCTGCACATAATACAGCAGAGATCTATTGAAAAGCAGCCCTAAGGAGGTGTTAAGATCTTATTATCCTTTTATTTCTTGCAAGTTCTTGTAATGTTAGAAGGCCAAAGCCTTGAGGACAGGGAGCACAAGGGGAGATCTCTGGAGGTACCTGAGTGTGCAGGGGCAGGAAAATCACCCAGCAGCAGCAGGACAGGGAGGACAAGTCAGGAAAGGACCACACAGGTCTTGCCTGCAGGACAAGAGCAGTGATATTTTTATTAAAATTATATGCTCTCTTCAGCTTTAAAACAGTATTTGCACTGGTCCTTCTGAATGTCTGGCCAGGACTAAGGTTATGTTACATGAGCAGTGTGGCATGTCTGCTCAGAGACAGCAAACTGCTGAAATACTGACAGAGACCCACAGAAAACTCGTTTGTGTTGGGTACAGGCACTTTAAGGTCAAGTTAAGGAACTTTTGGCTGCTGTTTCTTTTCCAGAAGAGCTAAAACATCATCAGAAGGTGCAGCAAGAAATATCTGCTCCATCAGTAACAGGCTTGATGCTATCACAGCTTCTGCAGCAATGCCAACCCCAGCAGCTGGGGCTGAGGGCAGTGCTGAGAGCAGGAGCTCCCTCTCCAGCACAAAGCTGTGTTGGGGTGGTTATCTTTTCTTTTTCACAAACAGGATGGCACTGCTGGGGTACATTCTTTGAACTTTATTTGCAGCATCAGCCTCATTGCATGGTTCAGACAATTGGAAGATGGCAAAGCTCACATTTAGCCAGTAGTAGCCAAAGATTTCTTTGTTACAGAGCATCTTAAAAACTTTTAAGCTAATAGCAGATTGCTGAAGCTTACAGACAGTTGTTTCAGCCAGTTACTAAAAGTACATGTACATCTGCTTTACAAAATGCTTTCTTGTCTACTCTCTATTAACAATACACAATATTCCATTATTAAGCTTAAAACCTTCTACTACCTTGCTAAGCAGGTTTTCTTGCAGTCTTAAGGTCTGTCTTAGTCAAGCCTAAAACTCAAGCTATTGTTTCATGTACCATTCACTGTACCATTATAACTTTTTCTACTTTCAGACTTTGCAGTTGCAGCTAGTTCTCTGTTCCTCTGCTCTTTCTCTTTCTGAGGCCTGCTTTCCCAGCTTTCTAAAAACCTTTTTTCCTGTACTATTTCCCACACAAAGCCACAACCACCTGTGGCAAGGAGTGCAGTCCAGAGACTGCAGATCCCTTTAGAGGCAGACGGTGCTCCCTCAGCAGCCTCCACATGAAGGAGGGATGGGTCAAGGGTATTGTCCTCCTCTCCCAGGCTGCAAAACCCCTGTGCACAACTGAACATTCAGCTGTGGGCTCTCCTCAGTGCCTTACACTGTTTTAAACCCCATGTGTAAAGGGATAAAGCATTATATATATATATATATGTGTATAAAATTATATATAATATATTATTATGTATTATATATATTATTATATGTTATTGTATGTATATTATATAATATATATATTATATATAATTACATATTACATATATTATATATCATTATATATTATTATATATATTATATATAAAATTATATATTATTATATATTATTGTATGTATAATGTATTATATATATTACATATATAAATTATATCTATATAATATGTTATTGTGTATTATATATATGTGTCTATATATATGTGTATATATACATGTGTGTGTATATATATATTTTTTTCTTGAATGTTCTGAAAGTACATTCAAGAAAAAAAATATATTTTATAGGATATATTAATATATATATTAAAGGCTATATTTATATATATATATTTGTGAATATATATATATATATATATATATCCTTTGTATATATATTTTATATATATATATATATATATATACAAAGGATGTATTATATATTTCAGTCCAGGATAAGGACTGAAAACCTGAGCAGTGACATGCATTGACCTGATCTCCTCAAGAAACCAGGCCCTGGTGAATGTGGTCAACCTACCACCAAGCCACAACAACCCTCCAGGAACTGAGGAACCTGGTAGTCTATTTTAACAAATTTTTACATAGAAATAGAAAATTCAAAGGTAAATCATATTCCTACAAATTTGTGGCCATTAGTATCTAACTAATTAGGACCCAAATTAGGGAAAAGGCAAGTGGATTTCAGTTTTTCACACTCTGCTTAGTGGTCACTGGCTGGCCTGTCTTCTTCAGTATAGGTCATGTAAGGAGGCTGCAACTACTCTGTGTAGTAAAAGAGAAAAAAGGAGCAAAAAGCTCAGCTTCAGACGAAGCTTGACTCCATTAGCTGTGTTGTTCATAGAACAGCTTGGTGTTTTTAGCACACTAATAAATCAAAGCTTTTGGTTTTAGTGCCAGAACAAATGGTTGAAGCAGCTGGAAATTTCTGAAAATATTAATAGTGGTAGTAATAAAGCACAGAAGCTTCACTGTGTATTTGGTTCTTGTTCTAATAAGTTCTGAGTAGAAAAGAATATTTTAATCATGATATATTTTAAAAGTAGTTCATAGGTGTTGTATTTTTATTATTATTGTATTGTACAATGATTCCTCTTCTCTAAAGTCCAGAATCATTCAGGGGAAAAAAAATCCATCCAGTATTTCCCCCACTGACTCCAACAATTCAGAGCTATCACATAATTCAGAATGAGATTATTTATTGAGAGCCTTTGTACACAGTCAGCTGGCAAGCCACGTCTGCCAACAGCAAGGAGGGTGTTCTGCAGCCAGGAGTCCTCACAACACCAGAGGAAGAAGCCACAATCGTCTGTGTGACCCAGGAGACCCAAATTAACAGCAGAACACCAGTGAAAATTCAGAGACTTGACTGAGCTTACTCTGATGGCTCTGGGTTCAAAGAAATACTGAAGAGTCCAGTTGTTCCTATAGATTTGTAAATATAAAATGACCTTTTCCTGACTTTTTGCAGCAAAGTAGGCATTAAGCTGCAGTGTTTTGTTTTGCTGTCCTGGTCTCAAAGAGAGCTCACAGGGCAGCTGGGGCTCCTCCACTGGCCCATCCTGCTGAAAACCACCCACACATCACTGCCTCCTTCAGGTGTTTCTGCACTGCAGAAACACACCTATCATCACAAGCTGCCTACTGTGAGTCCATTGCATCCAAACCTCTCTGTGGCCTTTTTTTTTTTTTCTTTTTTTTGGTGATATTTTAGCCCCTTTCATGGTGAGTGGTAGACATGGCCCAGCTTTGGAAGTAGATCTCCATGTATTATTGCTTTGGAAGTAGATCTCCATGTGTTATTGCTGCAGTAAATGAGTGGTTTCATTTCTCACACCAAAGAATAGGAAAAGTAATCTATACAAGGTGATGATGGATGATTGCTCTCACCATTTGTAACAAGTTTTAATAAAACTGTAGGGGAGTTTTTCCCTCCCTACCGCATTCCAACACAAGGTAAATTTTTAAAACCTCTCTCAGTGTTACAAATGTTACATCCTTCTCTTTAGCTTAGAGATATTCCTTTTCTAACAGGAATAAAAGGCACAGAGATTTCCTTTCAAGATCGTGAGGTTGATATGTGTCCTTGGTTTGGAAAAACAGATGTCTGCTAAGGAAAGCAAGAGCCTTCCTTGAAATGGAGAATGTAAACCCCCTCCAAATTATTATAATTTTGAAATTAAGGGGCTCTCAGGCAAAGATATGGGAGTAGAAATAACAGTTCTTTAATAGGAAAATTTAGAATACAAATGCAATAGTACAAAAAAGAAAACAAACCATTGATAGAATCAGAGCAGTCCCTGTCCCCTGTGTGTCAGGGGGTGGCACAGCCCCATCCCATGGGGGCTCAGCCCTCCTGCAGTGCCAGCTGTGGCTCTGCTGGAGCAGGGATCCTGCACAAGGGGGGAGTTTTCCTCTGCAGCTCCAGGGCTGCTGCAGATGGGCCTGGGCTCCCTCTGGCCATGCAGGGCAGCAGAAGCTGCTCCTCTGGCAATGCCCTGGGCAAAGGCTGCTGTGCTGTGCCAGGCTCACATTGGATCCAGGTAGGAATGCTTGGCTCCTGCCCTGGGCGCAGCATCTCCCCATGGGATGCTGGAATTGGATCAGCCCTGCAGGGACACTCAGTGGCCATGGACAGCAGAGATCTCCTGCAGGGAGGATTGGCTGGGGGAGAGATCAAGAAAACTGCCCATGAACAGCAGAGAACTGCCCCAGCTCTGACACTTGGGGATAGAAAACACACCTGTCACTGTCATATTTTCTGGAAAAATCCCTTCTCCAGGATTTCTTCTCCTGGGAAGCTGAGAAGCCTCAGAGAAAAATGAAAACAGTAATTATCTGCTTGCTTCTCCTGTGTTTTGCTGCTTTGGAATGTGGTTTGGAGCTTGTTTCTCCAACTTTTGAATTGTTTTAACTTAATGACCAATCACAGCCAGCTGTGTTGGGACTCTGGAAGCAGTCACAAGTTTTTATTAGTATCTTGTTTAGCCTTCTGTCTGTATCCTTTCTCTAGTCTTTAGTATAGTTTTTCTATAGCATTTTTCAATATAAGTACATAAAATAATAAATTAACCTTCTAAGAACATGGAGTCAGACCCTCAATTCCTCCTTCATCCTGGGGACCCTGAAAATACCACACACACCCCCAGCCACATCTTGCATTTCCAACCTAAGGCAATGTGTTGTCCACAGGGCTTGCTGTGAGAAACACTTGTGGGGAACACACCACATGCCCAGGGTTTCCTGTACCATGCCTGCAGACACCTGCAGGGGCACATTTCAACACCCTGCACAGTGTTCTGGGGAAATTTGGGACTGCCTGGTTGTTGTTTTGGGAGTCTGATGTGCAGGGGAATGGCTGGGGAGCTGCAGAGGCACAAGCTGGGCCTGGCTTGGTCTGTCATGGCAGGGGGAGATCCTGAGTGAGGGAGAGGCCAGCAAACCCTCCTGGGTTTGTGTTTTGGCTTGTTTTGGTTTGGTTTATAAGAAAAACACCCAAGAAGCTCTCACCTCACAGCAACCCAAAGTGTGGTGATACGAAGTGTCAAAGACCTGCGTGTTTTGTGGAAGAATTGATGTAATTAATGGTTTCTCCTGGGTCCTGAGGCTGGAGGGGCCTGTGCAGGTGCCATGGGTGGGGACAGAAGGAGCACAGTGGCCTCTGAGTGCCACAGCAGGGACAGCTGAGATGCACTGTCACCATGATATTTTATGAAAAGTCTCTTCACCAACATTTCTTCTCCTAGCAAGATGAGAAGCTTCAGCTTCTCCATGTTTTGCTCCTCTGGAATCTGATTTGGAGAATTGTTTACTCAGCATGTGAATTGTTTTTACTTAATGACCAATCAGAGCCAGCTGTGTCAGACTCTTTGGTCAGTCATGAGTTTTTATTATTAATTTTCATCTAGCATTCTGATGTCTCCTTTCACTTTCTTATGTATAGTTTTAGTATATAAATAATATAATATAATATAATATAATATAATATAATATAATATAATATAATATAATATAATATAATATAATATAATATAATATAATATAATATAATATAATATAATATAATATAATCTTTCTGAGAACTTGGAGTCAATTCTCATCTCTCACTTCCTCCTGGGAACCCTCAAAACATCATTGGTGACCACAAGGCACCTGCAGAGCATGGGGGTCACAGCTCTGAGAGCAAAGTGCCAGGGAACCACAGTGGGGAAGGTGAGGAAAATGAGCCCTGCTGAGGCTGTGTGACTGTGGGGCAGAGAGAGAAAACACCAGTGAGGAATTTCCTAGAGAAAAACTGCAGTTTAATCGTGTGAAACAACCTCAAACTTCCTAATGAGGATAGCAGAATGAAGTCAGCTCATACAGGGGGCAAGAAGGAGCTTTACAAATTCTGTATCACTGCTAAGTGCTGATTTACAGTAATTCCTTTCATTTCTTTTCTAATTAAACATCTCCTGAAGGATCAGGCCTGTCAATGTGATCTGAGGCCCATAGCCTGAAGTGTAAAGTGAGGCAAATTGCCTGACTTACTTGTGATGATAGAGTCATTTTGGAAGGAGATTGAAAATCAATACTTGTCATCCCTGTGCAGTGCTCTTTATTCAGAGGGGCAATTTGTAAGTGTAATCTGTATGAGTGTAGTGGGAGCATACAAAGTTACAGTACTAGTCATGCAGAGTGAAATGACAGAATAGAAAATGTAGGCTTTTTGCCATTTTATTCATATTAATATCAAGGAAGCTTATGAATAAGCACAACATTTTAATTCAGTGCTGTGCAGTGAGGCCACTTGCTGCAGCTTTTGGCTTAAGCTGCAGCCAGCATTACAGGTACCAGTGTTGGAAATTATTTCCCCTCTGACAATGTCAGGCAGAATCTTGTGCAGCTGCTTTCAGCAAGGCAAACAAGAGCTAAAAAAAAAAAAAAAAAAAGAAATAGATCAACCCTGTGTATGCTGAGAAAACAGCAAAGAAGCTCTCAGTGATCAGGGGCTCAGCCACACTGCAGGAGGATGGCAGTGCTGGAGTGCAGATGCAATCGCAGGGGACAAGAGGCACTCAGGATCTTGTGCTTTTCTCAAACGAGAGCACTCCAGAGGGGAGACTGAGAGCTCCTCACTCCAGGCATCCCACACTCAGCTGCCTTGGCAGCTCCCCCTGGCACCTCTGGCTGCTCACTTCCATCTGCTCTGGGAGCTGGGAGAAGTTTTCCCCCTGAATCTCTCCTGGAGTGAATTTGCCGGTTATGACAATTATTGGGACAAATTAATTGGGTCAAATTAGAGAGGGCCAAGTGGTCTTTGGTTACTGGTTACTCAGTAGGTGAGTAATACCTACTCACCTTTACCTATTCACCATGTCAGAGCTAGAGAAGTCAGCTGTAATTCTGGTCAGCATTGCTCCCTCTTTGCTATTACCCATCTAAAGTATTCTCTCATGCTGGGAAAATTGGTGACATCATAAAACAATAAAATATACATCATAAAATAATATATACATATATTATATATATATATATATACACATAAAAATATATACAAATAATATATACATCATAAAATGATGAAATATAACAATATAATAATAATTTAAGAGTTATTAAATTATAGATATAATACATTATATATACAAATAATATATACATCATATAATAATAAAATATAACAATATAATAATAATTTAAGAGTTATTATTTACTTATTCGTTATTTATTTTATTATTTATTATTTTTATTATTTTTGTGTTTTATAGAAAATAATAATATCTATAAAACATAATATGGTATTGCTCTCTATCTAAAAGGAGTTTAAAAAAAAGACACAGCTATTCATGAAAAAAAAAAGAGTTATTTTAAAGAGAACTTTCTTCTCCTCAAAACACTACTTCCCTCCCAAGATAGAATATTTAAATTATAACATATATATATATATATGAAACTGGCCTAAAGCCTTCCTGTGAGGAGTCTGTGCCCAAGAATTATCCAGTGGAGGACAGGGGCTTCCTATTGATGTGCATTTTATATCTCATCTGGCTAGCAGTGCATTTCAAATTTATATGTTTGAACTATTTTTCTAAGGGTGTTTTCAGTGCAGTTGCACTCTGCCTGAGCTCAAGAGACAGAGTGGACAAACACAAAGCAAACACTTCTTGCATCACCTGCCAGAACTCCTATAGTTATATAATTATTTCTATAATGATAAATATTATTATTACATACAAATTATATTATATTACTGCTATATATTATATTACTGCTATATTATATTACTGCTATATTATATTACTGCTATATTATATTATATTATATTATATTATATTATATTATATTATATTATATTATATTATATTACTGCTATTTTATATATTATATATTATTATATGTCATATATTATATAATTATATATTATTATATTACTGCCATAAATATTTTAAACAATGAAAAGCTTTCATTGCCACTGCTTTTCCATTTAAAGAGTGATAACAGGCCTGCTGACAAAAGCTGACATTTGGAAATGGTGTAAATGTCCCAGGTTTTAAAGCACAGTCCTGTGGGATTCCCAAACTTTATGGTACTTAGGTGGGAAGAATAAAAAAGCTCAGTGTCATGGTTGTGGTGCTGCATCCCCTTGCCAGCCCTCCTGAAATCAATTGGCACATCCCATTTCCTGCAGATGGAGCACAAATGGCACATGCACAGCTGATGTGCCCTGGCACTCAGGGAATGAGATTGCCTTTGCCAGCCAGAAGCCAGATTTAATTTGGAAGAGAATGGTCCACAGTTGTTTAGAAATAGCAAGGAGCAGATTTTAAATCATCTTCTGTTCCTCCCTGTTCAGTCTCATCCTCTAATTAGTAAATGAGAGTCCCAATCAGCTCAAATCACAGGAAAAATGTGTCTCAAGCAGCCAGGGAGACAGAAAACAGAGGTACCCACTCCTTGATACCATGATCTTGCAGCTGTTTGCAAGTCAGATTTAGCTAATCACAGGGTCCTGGGGAGCAATTAGTCTCTTTCTAGGTTCCATGTGTAAGTTCTAGTAGAAAAGAGCTTTTTTCTGCTTGCTGCCCTGATTATTTTTGCATGCTCTTAACTATTTGCCATTTTATCCACCAGAAGGGACATATAATGTCACTTTATGTGTTTGTAGATAAACATAGCTAGACTGAACAGAAAACATTTTAAATTGAGTGTAGTAAAGTGCTTGGAAGTAAATTTTCTGTGTTTATTAATCATGGTGGTTTTCACTTCCCTGTATTTCTTCTTTGGTAATGTACCATCCTTCAGTCTGAATGAATTCCTTAAGCCACGATCCTTAAAAGTGAATTAAGACTGTCTCAGCCTCCAGAGTCTGAGGTGCTTGCACAGGGCTCATTTTCAGCTGACAGCAGCTTGGTAATCAGCCTTTCCTCTTGAATCTGGGCAACTTCAAATGACATCTCAGTTTAGGAATATCTGGCCTGGTTGTGGATGATGTTCTTCATAAGGAGATGGCTTTGGATAGTGCCCTTCCATTCCCTGTTCTGGGAGGGATGGGGGGCAGAAGGTACCCTGAATATGTACAGTATTTACAGAGAATGCCCTGACAAAGGAGAGGAATGATGAGGAGGACTCCATCTTATCAGAAGGATAATTAATTACTTTTTTATACTATATTATTCTGTATTACATTACATCTAAACTGAATCTGCCAAGCACTCAACCCTACTCACACTGCCCAGGATCTCATGACTGTCCTGACAGTCCCAACACACACACACACACACACACACACCAGGCCCTGACAGGCCAAGGAACCAAAACACCATCACTGTGGGGAAACAATCTCCATGTTGCATTCTACTTTTGCACAACACAGGCACAGCAAATGATAAGAATTGTTTTATCCTTCTCTGAGGTTCAGAGAATGTGAATCTCAGAAATATCCTTGGGAAGCCATGCCTTGCTTTTCTCTGTGAAATGTGGCTACAAATATGTAACAGAGTTTTTAAGTTCTTGAGCATCATTGTTTAACTCTGTATCTTGAAGAGTGATCTGTCAGAGCTCTTGCTTTCCATCTGATGGAGCCCCAGACATGCTCAGGCACTGAACCATGGTGCCCTGGTGCCTACACATTATTTGCACTGACTGGCTCCTGTCAGCTCTGGTGTTTAGTGCCCGACCTTCTGCACCTCTGCCCCACAGGCTCCAGTCCCATAGGCTCCAGCTGCCTCCTTGGTGATCTCTGGTACTGCCAGATTATCTGAATTGGCAGCTGGAAAATACATTAGACCTGTTTTTTCAGCTATTCTAAGGACTTTTTAATATATAATTATTGTGTCTTCACTTCCTATTCTGCTGTCTGCCAAGTATATTTTAAAGTGTGCATTTTACAAACTGCTGTGTGTTTCTCAGAGTTCTTAATGCTGCTTTTAAAGTTGGTTTTTCTTGGCTTTAGTCTGTCACGCTGCCTGGAGCTTCAGCACTGGATTTGCAGAAGTACAGTGATGCCTGAAGGCCTCTGAGCATGTTGAATGAAGCTCTGGGCATTACTGGCCTGGGCCTGAGGTGCTCTCCATGGCCTTGTTCTTCTCTAGAAAAATATCAGGTTTATAAAGCCATCAGTAAATACATCTTCACAGAATCACAGAATCACAGAATGATGAGGCTGGAAGAGACCTCTAAGATCAGAGTCCAACCTATGCCCCAACACCTCAACCAGACTGTGGCACCCAGTGCCATGTCCAGGCTTTCTTTAAACACATCCAGAGATGGTGATTCCAGCACCTCCCTGGGCAGAGTATTCCAGTACTTTATTATTCTTCTGGTGAAAAATTTCTTCCTAATGCCCAACCTTTACCTTCCCTAGCTTTAGACTGTGTCCTCTGGTTCTGTCAGAGACCAACCCCACCTGTTTCCAGCCTCCCTTCAGGAAGTTGTAGAGAGCAATAAGGTCACCTCTAAGCCTCCTCTTCCCCAGGCTAAACAACCCCAGCTCCTTCAAACGTTCCTCAAAACATTCCTCATCTTAGCTGAAATATGATTCAGCCATAGGCAGAATCTCATTCCTCCCACCAGGCCAGGCTTGAGCCTTCCACACCTGACCTGAGGCCTGCCAAAGCCCACATGGGGTGCTCTGAAGGCAATGCAAGAGCCGTCAGTGGCCATGGCCAGGGGCAGATGGGTCAACTGCAGGACCTGCTCAGTGAACCTCTGGGCCACCCCTGGGGAGGAGGAATTAGGGTTACACTGGCTGTCCTTGCCATACGCTTGTCCAAAGGGGGATGGCACCTTGGTGACAGCTTGGGAAGGCACCTGGAGCAAACTGCCATAAATGACTTGAGTGGCACTTTGGAGATATGGTAACCACGGAAACCTGAGGGAGAAACAGTTTCTCAACTTTCCCTGCCTGTTGGCTTAAAAACCCTTCATTGATACCTCGAGGTGAGAGCCTGAGTACCTGATCCAAGCTCTTTTGGGAGCAAACAAAAGCACTGGGATGAACAGAGGAGAAGTCAGGTTCTTCCATCAGCAGTGCATGGCTGGGATGAAGCAGTGCTGTTGATTCAAACTGCTCTTTTTAGACAGTGGGATGATAGTTTGGTTTTGCCTGGCCTCTGTACTGCCTCATGCCTTGCTAAGTATTTCAGTGAGGAATGGGTGACAAACATGGGAATCAATGAGAACAGTGCCAGTACAGGTAGGGTTAAACAGCTATGAAGCATTTCTCTCTTTACAGCTCTGATGGTGTAACTGGTAACCATGTGAGGAAGGCAGACTGTTCACTTCTGAAGAGATGGAGCTGTACAAAAAGTCTGCCACAATTCAGAGCATGCTTGAATTCCATGAAGATATCACCTCAGTACTCTATAACTACCAAAAGAGCAAATAATAAAGCAAAAAAGAAGATTTTATGAAAGGAATAGATAGAAAATAAAATTATGTCTTTAAAAATTGTAGCAACAGAGTTCAAGACAAACACAGTGTCATCAGGCCTGTGAAACTCCTTACCAAAAACTGCATTTGCAGAAGGGGCCTGTGGGATGCAGAGCCTGCACAGCATTTGGAGAAGACATCTATTGAGTCTTACTAGACAGATAAATAAGATTAGATTCAGGAAACACCTTGAGCTGGAAATGGTAAGGGCTGTGAGAGTACTTGGGAAATGACAACACTTGCCTAGTTCTTATTTATATATGGGTGTCTTCATATGGTCCTTAAGAGGGGATCCTTGGCTGAATGAACTCAGGTACAGCTGCTTTCATTAGCTGGCTTAATCACAGCATAAATGAATAAGCAAACATACAGACAGAAGTGCCTGTTAACACTGACTGACACACACTGCAGCACTTCTCTGACAAGTGTGGCTCCATTTTAATTGTTTAATTGTAATAATACTCATGGTGGAAGTGGTGTCAAATCTTTGCTGATAATCCAACACTAACTTTTTGTTTGCACAAATGATATGCCATAAGTGAAGTGCAGGACTGTATAGTAGTAACTATTTTTTTCCTCATAAAATTGTCCTTCTTTTAAGAGAGATATGTAGAAAAGATAAATTAATTGACTCTGCAGACTCTGAATGTATTCTAGCATTATTCTTTCCTGTAAACTGCTGCTAATTTTTTACCCAATCAATTCTGTCCCAAATTCTTGATGCTGGTTCCTGCAGTGAGCAGTTTGCATGGGAATCCCTCTGGGAGAAAGGATCCTCACTTCCAAAAACTTAAAAGGTTTATTAAAACCTTACCAAAAATACAACAGCAGACTGAATAGAGAAAATATTAAGGCATCAGGAGCAGAGGATTTTCCCACCATGTGCTCACCCACACAATGGAGGTTTCCCCTTTTAACCCTTTAGCCCCTGCCAAAGTTCTGTCCATGGACTCCTCCTTCCCTGCCCTGTGACTGTGTTCACAGGGGTCTTGGGATGAGGGAAGAGATGAGGATCAGACTCCATGTTTCAGAAGGCTGATTTATTATTTTATGATATATATTACATTAAAACTATACTAAAAGAATAGTATAGTTTTAGTAAAGAAGAAAGGATTTCATCAGAAGGCTGGCTAAGAATACGAATAGCAAAGAATGATAACAAAGCTTCTGTGCTCGGACAGAGTCTGAGCCAGCTGGACTGTGATTGGCCATTAATTAGAAACAACCACATGAGATCAATCCGAGATGCACCTGTTGCATTCCACAGCAGCAGATAACCATTGGGTACATTTTGTTCCTGAGGCCTCTCAGCTTCTCAGGAGGAAAAATCCTAAGGAAAGGATTTTTCATAAAAGATGTCTGAGACACTGCCCAGTGCTGGAGATCACTGCCTGACACCTTGATTGGAGCTCAGGTGCTGCCACAGGAACGAGTGACCCTCCCAAATGTCCCAAACCCAGGGCACCCCTGAGAACAACACAAGGGGGGGAAAACACAACTATAAATCTATAAAACTGCTCCTAACATATATACAAGATATTTGCCTTTAATTGTGAGAGTCAATCATCACATTACTCATCTGTCACAACTCTTCATTTTGTACACTTTTGTTATTGTTGCTGTTACTGTCCCTCTTCTTACCTCCCAGCTCTTTCCAGTAAATTGTTCTTATCTCAACCCTGACCTTTGCCTTTTGTGCCTCCAATTCTCCTCTCCAGGCACAGGGCAGGAATGGGAGAAGAAAAGCAGGCAAGTGGCAGCGTGGTTTTAGTGGGAGCACTAAATTGGATAATACCATTCCTAAACCACGACAGTTTAATATTTTAGAGTCAGTTAAAATAAACAAACACTGAAGCTAATGTTCCCAGCAATCTGGAGGGAATTAACAGCATACTGCAAAGGGTGTTTCAATTACTTTTAAAATTCTAATTAGCCCATGAACAGCAGAGAGTGTGGGACAAATTGCCTGGCTTCAAAACAAGACAATCAAAAAATGACCTCAAAGGAAAGCAAAGGGTGGAGGAGGTTGTCATGAAATAAATGAAAATGACCCCATCAGTTTGTTTAAGTAATGGCCTCTTCGGAGTTTTATGTTATACTGTCCCATATTTACAATGTTCTGGAAAATCAAGAGGCAGAGGAGAAGCTTCAGTGGGACAGAAAAAGCATTTTTACTACTAAAAATGATGACAATAAAATCCCAGATGCCTAGTTGCAATGAAATTAACTGGAAACTAGTTTGGGGTGGTTACAGTTAAAATAAGAAAAACAATTGTTCTGCCTTATACTCCACCTTTCCCACAATTATTTCACTTCCCCAATTCATATATAAACCAAGAAGAATTTAGCTGGAAGCATTTTTGGCTTTTTAAATAAACTCTCCCCCCAAAAATTTGGAGTCCAAAGGCTATTTGTACGCTGATATTTTTCTTTATTGTGGCTGTATCAGCATGTGGTAGGAGGCTCTACCCTGCAGCATCATCATGCTGGAGTTGTGCCTGGTGCCAAGATCTGAGATCTTGCTAGGAAAACCTTCCAGTGGGCAGATTGTTGTTCTTTCAGAGCCCTTCTGCCTCTGTTACAGGACAATGAGCCAAAGCAGAGTCAGGCTTGTGCCACAGAACCTGACTGGAAATGCTGGGCTTTGCATCCTTTGCAATGAGCTGTGGTTTCCTTGGTCGGTTTTGCTTCTTCCAGCTTTGTTCTGCTGTGTAACTGTGATCCCCAGGGATGAATAGTGGGAGAACAAGAAGTTTGCCTGAGGATTCCCAGGGTTTTCCCATGTGTTTGTTTCCTTGTGTTAACCTGAATCTTTCTGAGTCAAGAGAACTAAGAGTACTACATGCTCTGTGTTTTCTAATATGACATTTTCAAAGTTGCCTTTCAATCATGAGGAAG
The DNA here is from genome assembly GCF_012460135.2 of Molothrus ater. Lineage (NCBI taxonomy): Eukaryota > Metazoa > Chordata > Aves > Passeriformes > Icteridae > Molothrus > Molothrus ater. Next base: position 2,663,538 of record NC_050498.2, on the reverse strand, counting down.
CAGCAGTAGATACTAAAGGTAACAAGAACAGTGAGATTTTATGCAGCTAATTTCTCTTTATTTAATAAAACTCTTCCATTTATTACATTTGGCTCAAGGCACCACTGGTCTAAGTTGGGTTCAGAGGTTTTGACCTTTCAAGTGAAAAAGAACCACGGAGTGATTGGACAGCCTGAATGTTTCTAGGTGTCCAGTAATAGCCATTAATGTAAATTAGCTTTATATTTCATTAACTAAGCCAAAACTTACACTCTGGCCAAATGCTGACAAAGAAAAAATCCCTGTTTGAATTAGATCAAAGGAATTAAAATAAGAACCACTCAATAGTAGCAGTTAATGAACTGTAACTAACTGAAAAAGTCTCCTTCCAGGAGCAAGAGAGGATCAGTTTGGTCTGTAAATGCTCTGAACACACAATTTGCATTTCCCTCTGTTGAGATTGCAATGCAAGATGTTTTCTATTCCCATCTGTAGGGCAGATTACCTTTGTCAAGTGGGCAGTTTGCCTTATCTCTCTCTCTGAGTGACCACATTCACTCCTCCCTCGGGAAGGGACATCTGCTGATAACAGCTATGGAATGTCCCTGCATGGCTGATAAGAACTACAGCATCCCATTGGGAGATGTGAGCCCAGAGGGAGGAGCCAAGCATTCCTACCTGGATATAATCTGGAGATTCTGGAACACCAGCACGGCTTCTGCACTGGATTCCCAGAGGAGCAGCAGCTGCCTCTCCTTCCACTGGATCTTCAGAGGAAGAGACTGCACCTTTCTCCAGGATCCCTGCTCCAGCAGAGCCACCCCTGACACTGCAGGAGGGCTGAGCCACAATTCCAATCGGCTCTGCTGCCAACAGCCTGACCCACAGGGTGTCAGGCTGGGTTCTGACTCTGGCAGTGTTGGTTTGGTTCACTGCATTGTTTATTTAATCTTTTTATTTTCTTCCCTAATAAAGAACTGTTATTCCTGCTCCCATATTTTTTGCCTGAGAGCCCCTTAATTTAAAATTTACAGCAATTCTGAGGGGTGGGGAGGGTTCACATTTTGCATTTCAGGGGAGGCTCCTGCCTTCCTTAGCAGACTCCTGGCTTTCCAAACCAAGACACCCTCCACCATTTATTTGTCTGAACATGCCCAGGTGGGGTCTGTGTGCCCACCAGGCTGCAGAGGCACCTCAGTGAGCAGCACCCAGGGGAATCTCCCCTGTGCTCTCACTGCCAGACACAGCCATGTCCTCAGGGGCTGCGTGTCACCAAAAGATTTTCATGTACAGCTTCTTCTCTCTGAGTCCTCCAGCACTGTTTGGGAGGTAATTTTTATGAAGTGTTATTACTTCTTGAAAATACCAATATATTAAAAAGTATATTTATATTAATATAATATATTAAAAAAATTAAATTAGATAACTTTCAAACAGTTGGTGAAAAAGGATAATTTTAAAAAGAAAATGTTTAATATGTTTGCTTATACAAAGCAAAACTTGGAAGTGTGTGTGCAAGAAAGGCTAAAATAGATGTGTACATATAAAGGGAAAAACATGAACTGGTTTTCTTTGCTTTGGGATAAAGATTTAAAAATACAGTAGACAGCCTGGAAAAAAAATATTTTTCAGCCCTGGTAATAATGTTTCTGTAATATTTTTAATTATCAAATTAGGCCTGGTAACAAAGCTAGGGCAGAGTCTTCCATGCTGAATTATATCCACAATGTTGGTATGGAACAATATGTGGAGACTTACCAAGGACCAAAAGGAATCCTTGGAGTTGCTGCAGTTCAGGTCCTTTCCCTTTCCCTGTGTGTTCCAGCACTGGTTTCTGCCATCTCAGCCTGGCAAGAGATATTCTAAAGGTAGCATTTGGAATCTAGTATTGATTTCCATCTGGCATAAAAAATGCCAGATCAGAGAAAAGTTTCTTTAGCTGACTGTCTAGCTTGGATTCACTCAATCAAGCATCATTCATCTTGATTTCTTCAGTAGAGGAAAGTGTAAAACTACAGAAGGGAGATAGGAAAAACCAAAAAACCAAAACAAAAAAGCAGGGAAGCATCTTTATGGAGCTGAATTTACCAGTTTTACCAAGGTTTTCATTCCCCACACTCCTATATGATCACTGAGTTTCTCTCCGAACTGATACACATAAAAAACCCACATACAGTAAATATAACTGTAAATACCCCAAATGTATGTGTAATATATTTGCCAAAACCTCATTGAACAATGACAGAATCCTGGACCGTGCCACATTCTTTCTTTTCTGTCTCCCAAACATTGCTTTCTTCCAGTTTCCTTATACAGATTTTCATCACCTTTGTGTGCTATCCTTCCCCTTTACAACACCACATCAATGATAAAACAATTGACACTGAATTTCTCTTACAGGCCCCACAATCTTGGGGAGTCCTGACCTGTGTGGAGATTGAATCTGAAAGCCCTTGAATGTGGATTTCCCAAGGGGCTGCTGTGTTTTATTTACATTTCCTATTTCCTGTCAGAGTGTTTTCTGACTTTCTCTCCAGGAGGAGAACAGGAGTGTAAGGCATGAACTAAAAGGTACCATAAATTGTCAGCAGCTGCCAAGAGGCAGCCTGATGCTGACCCCCTGTGCCTGCAGACAAGTTTCTCCTTCTCCATACCTGGAAACACTCCTCTCAGCTTGCCCATGGGGTTTTTTCAAACTTCTAATTGTTCCTCTTAAGCCCATTCATTGCTGGGGCTCTCTTCCAAATCCCCTCATCTACCTGCAAGAGGACATACAAAGCCTGGAAGATGGATGGCCCTTCTACCTGACCCAACAGCTTTTTAATTTGGCATTAACCCCACTGAGAGCTGTAAAGTGCAGCCCAGGGGAGATGTGTACAAACTGTCCTTCCCAAAGGGTTTCTCACTCACTCCAGTCTCCTGCCCCAGACCTGTGTGCCACCCTGCTGCAGACAGGATGGAGATGCACTTTCAACCTGTCTTATTCTTTCAGTGTCAGTCTTGGGGTTTCTGTGGTTGAGATGACCCAGAGGTATTCAAAAGTCTTTTTTTTTTTTTCCCAGCCCCACGACCGAAGAAGAAGTTGAGATTCCTCAGCTCTGCTTTTCAAGGTTGTTTATTTTCTCTTATCTGTTCCATTCTTTCTCTGCCCTGCTGAGATCTGTCCAGCAGGTCGGGTTGTGGCACAGTCCCTGCCCTTGGGGTGCTGTTGGCTTTTTATACTAAGAACTGTGTGTGCTTTATTTACAATAATTTCCCAATACCCATCACCTATGTTAGACAGTCTGTCTCTGCTCTAAACCAATCCTGAAGTGTCACTATCCCAGCAGAAGATGGAGTCTCAGGATTTCTGCTGCTCACAGTGACCCTGAGATGTGTTAGAAAGTCTCTTTTCCCAGCCCAGCAGTTGAAGAAGGAGTCAGAACTTTTCTGTTCTTGTTCTCAAGGTTGTTTATTGTGTCTTATCTATAAAATTCTTTCTCCTGGCCTGTTGAGGTCTGTTCAGCAGGTCAGACAGAGGCACACTGACCGCCCTCAGAGTGGTGTTATCTTTTTATACTAAAAACTACATGTTTACAAATTATTTACAATAATTTTTCAATACCTATCATTTATGTTAGACATTTTGCCCCTACTCTAAACCAATCCAACAGTGCCAACATCACAGCAGAAGATGGAGGCCAAGAAGAAGAAGGAGAAAGGCAGAACATGCCCAGATTCCTCCATCTTGCCCCCTGAACCCCCCATTCTATAAACCCCAAAAATCTATTTTTCACCCTGTGACAAACTAACTATTATTCTTCTTAGACTTTTGTGAGTTGTAGATCCTCATATAAGGTTGGTAATTTTTTCCCATGGGTCATAATCAAAGGCACAGGGGTCTTGGGCTCTGTGCCAGGATCTCTGAGCCCCCTGGCAGGGGCTTGAGCCATCCAGGACAGCCAGAGGGATGTCCTGAATTCCAGCACTGGAGGACAAGAAGAAGGAGAAGAAGGACAGGACATGCCCAGATTCCTCCATCTTGCCTCTTGAACCCCCATTCTAAATCCCCAAAATTCTACATTTTCACCCTATGACAAATTCACTATCATTCTACTCAAACTTTGTGGCTTGTAACTCTTCACACAAAGTTGGTAATTGTTTCCATGGGCTAAAATCAAAGGCAGAGGTGTTTGTGACTCTGTGCCAAGGTCTCTGAGCCCCTGCCAGGGTCTTGAGTCACCCAGGGCAGTCAGAGCAATGTCCTGGGTCCTGACATATCAATATCCAGAAATAATTTTTAACCTGTAGGTCTTTCTCTTCCCCCTATAGAAGAGACCAGAATGGGGGGTGGGGAGCCCCACAGCTTAACTGTTTGACTTTGCATCATTGCAGCAATCTCAGTGGGAGCTCTTTGATCAAAAATTTAACAGCTCCATGTTCCTATATTTCCAACACAGGTACTGGAAAGACATTGTTAAATAATGTGCCTGCATTTCACACAGGTTTCTTCTGAAGCCTTTAATCAATAAAATGTTCTTTAGATCAATACAGATGTTATTTCACTGCTTGGAGCCATTTGTAAGTATATGATGGAGGCAGTTAGAGCCCAGGCAGTGCATGGTAAGGATAGCTCTGGGGCACAAGGCACTTAGAGCTCCACTCAGACACAGCAGGTGTCAACATAAAATTGGACACACCGGCATAAAATCACAACATCCTGTCTGCCAAGCAGCTCCAGATAAGCTGCACTGGGGGAATGAGGGCTGAATGTGTTTAAAACGCTGTTTTGTTCCCTATCAACAATGTCAGCAAAAGTGTTTTGCAGATTTATGTTGATTATTGTATCAGTAAACTGTGACAAAGTCCCTTGCTGAAAGGATGGCTGTAAAATGTGGCTGCTGCCTTGGTAATGGAAAATCTAGAGGATAATTCTAAGTCTGCCAGCTCATTTAAAACTAGATGAGTTTTAAGCTGCATGTCATGGGTGGAAAGTTTGGACATTGCTGATGGTGAGAGGCTGTTGTCACAGTAATGTTGGTGCAAATAACACTTAAAGTGTTGCTGAATGAAGGCTGGAAGATATTAGAACCTGGTTTATAATGACTTTAAATTCTGGGATACAGCTTGTATCCCAGCTGTATCCCCTTCAAAGCATTACACAAACTGTGAATAATCAAGCTTTTGGGTTGGCAAAGTGGATATTTTGAAATTAAACCCCCAGGTCGTGGGCAGGTCTAGCACTTTTCCTTTCCTCTTGTGTCAGGTATAAGACTTGGACTGGCTGCTGGCAGCAACCCTTGACTTTTTGAGAAGCTCAGTGATGGTGCTGAGCCAGATCATGCCTGGTTTTGATCTCTGAACTCTAAGCCATGCTATACAATCTTTGCATGCATCAATAGCAAACTAGCAGTTCCAGATGGGAAATGAGATGGTGGCTCTGACAGTGGAGGGGTGAACATTGTCTGTGTGTTAAGAGAAGTTCTGTAGATGTACAGTTGTGTTACTGCAATGTGTCCTCCCCCTTGCATTGCTATCATGGGATGGCCTTGGGCACACAGGGGCATTTGGGAGGGTTGGGTTGTTACTATGGCAACAGCTGCCCCCAAATCAAGGTGTGTAGGAGCATCGGGGGCAGGACGGTGGGGATGGACAGAGAGCAGAGATCTCTGCAGCCAGGTCAGAACTTGGGGTTTATTGCAAAGGGCCTGGGTGCAGGGCCCTGCTGGGAGCTGCCAGGCACAGCTCAGAGCAGGCCCCAGAGAGGGAGAGAGAGGTAAAGAGAGAGAAGGCAGGAGAGTGGTAAAGAGAGAATGAGAGAGCAAAGAAGAGTAAAGAGAGCGAAGTTCCTGTTACAATACAATAAATCTTCTTCTGTGTTGAATATTCTCATTCTCACTAACCAATCTAGTACAATGTACAAATCCTACAGCATTTACATACAGCCTATAAGAATCATTACATCACCATCCTGTGTTACATTTGAAACCCTAAAAACTCTCTTTGGGCCCCTTCTGCCCAGCCAGTGAGGTCTGCTCTGAGCCTTGGGCCTGTCTGCAGGCAGAGGGTGTTGTTCCATCAAAAGGGCATCACCTTCAGCTGGCCACACCATTGTTTTCCAGTTGTTCAGTAAGTGAGGTATCTCAAAGCTTGCTTTCATTTCAATCTCGCTTATAGTTTCCATATTCTCAAAATCTGTTGCCAGGCAATCATATTTATAAGGCTTTCCTGTTTCATCTTCCCCAACAAAGGTGTAAGAAAGTGATCTGCACCCCTGGATGGCAGGGAAGGAGTCACTGACAGGCCTTTAGGAGGGGCTAAGGATATAAAAGGTGGAGCATCCATTTTGAAGATGAGCATGTGGCTGGTAGTCACAGGGGGTCCCAGTGCTGAATTTTTTTCTTATTCAGTCCTTTTGTTGTATTTTTTGTTAAGGTTTAATAAACTTTTAAAATTTTATAAGTGAGCAGTCGTTTCTCACATAGGGGACCACTTTGTCCCAGCATCTGAAACGTTCTCAGATGTGGCTGCCAGGCAGAATTGTGATGTGTGAACGCCATGGGAAAAGGGGGAGTATCATCATCATCATCATCATCTCACAAACCCAGGGGCAGAGGCAGGACAGGCCTGGCCAGCTTGTGCCAGGGGCGTTGTTACAACAGTAATTAGGCATGCCAGAGTTATGTAGGAGCACTGACTGTCTTCCAAGTGCTTAATTTTGCTATCAATTTTAATTTTCATATTAATTGCCATTAGTTAAACTGATGTAATGAGCCTGGAGTGGCAGATAAAAATGACAATGGGGGTGACTGTGAATTCTGACTCCTGCTAGGGAAAGTAGCAGCTCGTTAGTGGGGGCCTGTGTGGGCTATCAGCAAACTCACAGTTAAAGCCTCAATTCAGCCTCAGTTTCAGTCTCTTCCTGTTGTGTTTTGAAACCACTGAATCCCTCAGACAAGTAATTGTTCATTTTGGTGCAAACTCCATGCATTCAGACTCAAATCTCCTGTTTTCAAACCCAATTAGGAGATGGTAATTACCTGTGGGACTTGGGGTTTTGTTTGTCTGCTGGGGCAATGCAGATATTCTGTTTGTATCTCCCCTTCTAGTTATCAATAAAACACGAGAGCAAAACAGTGTTTTCCTCTTGGTGTTTTCAGGCAGTGTTATGCCAAATGAAGGCAATATTATGAGACTGCATGTGTTTGGGAATAATCATGCAAGCTATTAGTAATCATGCTTCACTGTTCTCCAGCGCTGCTCATCCCCAGCTTTTTTGTGTTTGACACAGAAGTAGCTGTGTGAAAATTCCCATCACTACGCCTGGAATGGTGGAGCTGAGGTCATTGGGCAGCCAGTGGTGCAGTCAGAAGATGAGTGCAATCTCTTGAGCCTCAGTACAGCTGTACTTCTGTGAACTCAGGATTTCTGAAAGACTTGTCTATAACGTATTCTCTACCCTGGTATAAAGCAGCCACTCCAACTCAAGGACAAGCTGAGCAGAGGAAGGATATTGCTAAGTGGCTTTTCAGTAAAGGAGACCTGCAGAACGTGGAGAACACTGATTTCTTTTGAAAAGTGCACAGAAGAGTGGATTGGGAGTCTTTTGTGACTTAGTCAGCACTCAGTTGCCAACCGCTCTTGTAGGTGAGAAGAGATATTCTCAACTCTCAATATCATTTCCAAAGGGCAGGAAAGGCAGTTGTCAGCTCTTTGATCTCTGGATGAGGATTTCCTCTTCATCTTCCCCTTCATAATGGTCCCAGCCCTGGTGAGGCTGAGAGTGTTAAGGAGAGAATTGCTTCAAATGTGCAGGTGTCTTTGAAAAAAGAGAACACTTGCCATCTGGCTACCTATCCATTTGAAAATCATTTCTTCCTCAGTGTGCTGATGAACTGCTGCCATTGTCAGGAACTGTGGTAATCTTTGTCCTCCAAAGAAAATTTAGCACATTTACCGTTGCTGCACACAGTCCAGGAGTTTATAGAATTTATTAATTATAAACACTATTCAAATTCATTAATTTTGTTCTAGTCCTTCTCCTAAGACTTGCAGTGAGCTTGGCCTTCTGGTGATGTGCCTGTGACAAAAGTAATCATTACTGGGACCAGAATGAACATGAATTGAGCAAGAAGGTCACACCACCAGCCCCTGGATCAGCCTTACTCTTTGAATGCCAGTTCACTGTTTTGATGCTGAAATTGGAGCATAAATAAAAACAATCAGCAAAGGATTTTGTTCAGCTGTGAGAGTCCCTGTTGCCCCTGCTTTTAAGCATGCTGGAAATCAGAACAGCTGCTGTTGCCTGTTTCTGCAATTAGTCCTGGTAGGAGTCAGAGCCTGACCATGGGGATGAAAGAGAACAGTTCAGTGTTTGGCATGGTGACTGATTCATGATGTAGGAGACTGTCCTTGCATCTGTTTTACCAAAGTCTGGGTGCCCTGGTTTTGCAAGCCAATATGCAAACAGTGCATGTGCTTTTCTTACATTAATTCTCAAAGCTGATATCAACAGAAATTAGAATTGCAGGAATACCATCCTGGAGAGAATTGTGTTGCTGTGACTCCTCTGACACCAGTCTCAGAGCTGCACCCATTGACCTGAAGGATCTGCCTCTTCCTATCAATATTAGTTACTGTTAACAGAAGAATCAAGGAAATCACTACCTATGCTCCTGATCCTGCTGCCCTGACGTCTCTTCTGGTTGTATTGGACTTCTCTTTTTTACTTTGTAAATGAACCAGAGTTCATTGAAACCTGCACAGGATCTGGTCTCTTGCTCCCGTAAGACAGGACAGTAATTTTGCAAAGGTGTGTGGAAGAGGGCAGCATTCAAGAACCAGGTTTACAAGAGGATCCAGGTGCTTGAACATGAGAAATTTTGTTCTTTCACATAGCAAATGCTGATTGGAACATCAACATTAGTGCAGAAATGCCAAATTCACATAAAAATAAGACACTTAAAAAAATATAGAATAAACTGCTTCTTCATTTCTTATAGTTCTCAAGTCAACACCAGATGCTTTAGCTCAGTCAAATGTAAGTTACTGATCTAAGCCTTGCAGTAAATGGATTAAGAGTTATGGTCTGTGTGACAAAGAAACTGAGACTGGAAAATCTTCTTTGGACTGAAATCTGAAGAATGAGAATTATGTTGCAACATTATTGATCCAATAATGGCCAAAAAAAGAGAACAATAATAACATGTTCTTGAACAACTACCAGCTGAAAAAAAGGATAAATTCTTGCCATGCTATTTGCAATTCAGACATTAGATATGACAAATTACATAAAGGGTAATTGATTAGATGTCTTATTGTAGGGCATGTGCTCTCTGGAGCTATCTCAGTCAACACAGAGGATAACAAAGCTTCAGTGCATTTTTGGGATGGCAATTTACACTGAATCGCAGCTGGCTGCCACTGTGGAGACACTCTGGAAACAGCCCAGTCTCAAACAGAAACAATGTCTGATTCATTCGTTCAGAAGTGAATACAAAAGGTTTTTCCTTTCACCATCAGATACCTGCTGAACTGTTCACTGCTCTGTAAGCCTACTGCTACTTGTCTCTGGCTTTTCTCCCTCAGGGGAAATTTTGTGAAGGTTGACTTGACTGGTAGCTGAACAATGCCAGAGTGAGGAGCAAGTCAGCCTCATGCAGATGAATTTCAGCTGAACCTTATTTTATTTGAAGTGGAGTCCCAAAACTCAAAAGCATGGGAACACAATGGGATAAATGTGTATTTAGAGCTGCAGTGTCCCTGGGGATGGATCTAGTCCTTCATCCCAAATGTAAAACTTTTGGGTGGTGGGATTCATCCTATGGAACTGCAGACCAAAATCACTTCCATGGTATGGAGACATTTGAAGATGTAGGTGCTAGGAGATGAGATAAATCATACTGGATTCCACCTGCTATACAGGGAGAGGAGGGGAAAACTCATGTCCAGCTGTGTACAGCACAGCTTTTAGGATTTCACCTGTGGCTAAAAAGCAATGTAAGTTCAGCACTAAGGAGTTTGGGTTTGCTTTCACATGTACTTTCAGTCCAGGAATGGAACAGCTGTCCATGAGTTCAGTGCTGCCATCAACTCCCAGGTGCATTTCAGCAATATGTTTCTGTCTGAGGAATTAATGGTTTGTCCCTGGTAACACAGGGGAGATTTTAAAGCACTTCAAAGGATCTATCACGTGCCAGTTGGTAGTGCCAAAGTGACACATTGAAGCTGGGCAAATCTGAAACACCATGGATCAGAAGTGGAAATATTTGTTGTAGCTTGCTAGCTTTATACTTAACTCTGGCATCCATGGTGAGATGGTGGAGAATCATGTCCAGTTTGTATATCTCAATTTTTAGTTGTGAAATAGGAAGCAGCCTGTTCCTTTCAGTTAAGTGCTTTGACTTTTACAAGTGAGAAATGTTAAACAAACAGATTGAAATCACTATAGTCCTGGGAATATTTCCTTTAACTTCAGGGAGATTTGGCTTATGGCCTGTACCATATTGTGTTGCACTGGCTCGATTAGAAAAAGAATAATGAATTAAAAGGTCACAGCTTTTTAAACAAGAATGCAGAAATAAGGGTAAATATGTGTGATGGGGTTCCTCTTTAACTGCCCCGAGTGTTTGCCATTAGGTACAAATGGGAGCTCTCCAACCAACCAGTTCACTAATCTCCTTTTAATCTCATTGAGTTCTGAACATTTTCTGGAAAACATTTTTCAGAACAAATCTGCCCAGGCAGGGCGGGGAAAATGTTAAAACACACAAAAATCTGCGCAACAGGAAATAATGTTAGAAAGCTGTGAAAATCATTTATCCTTTTGAAGCGTAATGGTTTTTAATTTTCTCATGCCCTGATCTCCCTGGCAACAATTTAAAAGTACATAAGCATTCATGAATCAAAGCCATTCACGTCTGCATTTTTAATTATGTGTCATAGGATTGAAACTTTCCCTTTGATCTTTGCATTTAAAGGGATTTACAATTTAATGATTACAATCCGCCTCCCCCCAAAGCCTGTGCTTATTACTGAGCAATGTCACAAAGGGGTCACTGTTGGACAGGGGAACACAGGCTTGTTCTGGCTGTTCCAAGCCTGTGTGTCTGAAACCTGCCCATGGTCTGGCTCATGGAGCAGATCCCTGTTGGGATGGAGCTGCTGGTTCTCCCCGTGCTGCTGACTCCAGGTCTTTTGCTCCAGGCAAGGCTTTTAAAACCAAAGTGACAAAGCAGAACAAGAACTCAATGTTACAAGTCACTTTAAAAGTTTTTTGACCAATCACACAAAGCAAAAGGACATTGACAATAGTTCTATCCAACCACTATAAGCATAGTTAACAATTTGGTTAAACAATGCTTGCTTTGGTTTAACCTTGCTTTGGTTAAACAATGCTTGCTTATTCAGAATACAATATCTGCTTGTAAGCCTTAAAACACAATGCACAGAGCTTCATTATTAAGCTTAGAACTTCCTAATATCTCACTAGATAAACTTTTCTGTAGCTTAAGGAGTTATTCTAGACAAGTGTTAATACACAGATCATTGTTCCATTTGTCCTTACTTTTCTACTCCTTACATAATTTTTCTGCTGACCAATCTCATGGCTACTGCTTAGCTCTAATCACAGTTCTGCTGTCTCTGAGGCCTGCCTTCTGCAGCTTTCCCAAAACCCTCTGATTTTATGGATTCCCACACATGGAGCAGATCCTTGTGTGCTGCTGGGTCTCCCCAGTGCTGGTGACTCTGGGCCTTTTGGTTTTAAAACCAAAGTGATATAAAACAGAACAAAAATAGTCTGGTGGCCCATGAAGCAGTCCTGTGCTCTAGGCTCTGCCTCTCTTGCCCTGTTTAATGACTCCAGGAGCCTGGGCACAGACAAAGGGAGGCAGGAACACCCCAGCCATGTGCTGTGAGGGGTGCTGGAAGTGGTTCATGGCTTTGAGTGAAAGGAGAACTTTGTCCTTCAAAGCAGAAATCAAGGAAAAAGAAGCACATGAACATTTTGATCCAAGCTGTAGCAAACCCAGGGCTATCCCATCGTGCTTCTTTGGGAGAATGGTCTGTGAGGGGCTTGGTGAGCAGGACAGAGAGGAAAACTTGTGGGTGACACACAGGCTGAGAGATGGGGACCTGACTGCCTTGGGGGGAGAGCTCTGGGTGTGGTGGGAAGATGATGGAGTGGGACTGGGATGGGATGGGTCTGGAATTGGGATGGGTCTGGGATGGGTCTGGAATGGGTCTGGGATGGGATGGGACTGGGATGGGGATGGGATGGGACTGGGATGGGGATGGGATGGGGATGGGATAGGACTGGGATGGGTCTGGGATGGATCTGGGATGGATCCGGGATGGGGATGGGATGGGGATGGGACTGGGATGGGGATGGGATGGGTCTGGGATGGATCTGGGATGGATCCGGGATGGGGATGGGATGAGGATGGGTCTGGGATGGGTCTGGAATGGGTCTGGAATGGGTCTGGGATGGGGATAGGAATGCTCACCACTGGCATCACCAGATGTCAGCACTTTCCCATTAGAGGTCTGTGACTTGATGCAACGTGCAGCACAAACTGAGCACTTTCTAATGAATTGTTCTTTCAAAGCTTTTTGCTGGATATTTAATTTTCCTACCTAATAACAGTTTAAAGGTCACCCGGATCAGTGACACATGCAAAATAAATGAAGGTTACTTTTGATGGGCCTGTGCAAAATCAAGGTCTTGTGCATAGTGCTTTATATGCATAATGTTGTATTTTCTTGTAAAAACATCAGTAAAATAGTACTGAGTTTAAAACCCTGATCAGAATATTTCATGTCTTATTAAGCTACTTATGGGTGTAGACAGGAGAGCAAGGGCTCTGTTAATCAGTGCTTTAAGGTGACTCCATGGTGAGCTGATGAGTTGAAAAATTTGTTTAGATCCCTTTTTGTCTCTCTTTTAGTAGATTTTGTGGAGTGAGCATAGGTTTGTGCCATTACCCATAAGCTAACATTACATGATTTAACCTTAGAAACATCACATTACTTAAAACCATCCAACTGCTATTTTCACTGAAATGCACTCTATGATGATCCAATTTTACAATGATTTTCTCAGATGAAAAAAAATTCATGGTTACACTATTGACAGCTGCTGTTAAATTACTCCAGATGGGATTACACTAGAGGTAGCCCACTCAGCCACATAAAGGCTACAGGAAAAGATCCTGACTATCATGAAAATGGGAATCAGGGATTAGGAAACACTCATAGTTTTTAGAGTACAGGTACCATTCATAGCCTAGAGAAGGGCTGTAGTTCAAAGATAACCTGAATCAAACTTTGGGAATCAGTAGGGATGGCAACAGCTGAGAACCAGGGAGGCAGACAACTTCTAGAAAAGGAGAAGACTTGAGCAGAATTTTGCTTTCTTTGTTGCATTTCAGTTTGATTTTTGGATTTTTTTTGGCTGAATGAAAATATTCATAAGGTACAAGAGAGTTAAGGTACAAGAGCAGTTAAGTTTTTGAAGCAGAAGCAGCAATCCATAGACTGCTTTTGCCCATAAGATAATTAGTGCCATGGTATAATTAGAAAAGAAAGAACAAAAGGAAGAAAAGTATTGCTGAGGGCTTCAGTTTAATATACAAGGAAATCTAGGTAAGCAGCTAAATGTAATATACTCCTTTTAAAATATTATAGTTTGGTATTTTATTTTACAGAGAACAGATCATCAGTTTATAAAGGTAGAAACACCAGCTCTAAAAATACATCCTTACCTTTTAAAATCTCTTCAGTAGGTTGAATTTCCTTTTATTGAAATACATTTTATTTAAATAGTCTGTGATACTCCTATTGAACTATAACTGAACTCTGTATCCTGAACAGAGTGCTGAGAATTTTAATTAAGCAGGAGCTGGGGAAGATTAGACCATTGCAGTTTGATCCTCCAAGTCCTGCATCCCTGCAAGCAGTGGTTGTGATGCTGCAGTGCTCAAATCTCCTTTTGTCACATCTGTCCTGGCATTCTCAGGCACAGTTGTCAGTGAGTTCAGCATCTGCAGGGATGCAGAATTCGTGGATATTGTTTGGAGCCTGGGAAAGGAGCTTTGGACCTGAAGGGATTTGCTCATTGCTTGCACTCATCTGTGCTCTGTCACTCCAGTTCTGTGGCACACAGGAAATCAATTGTTTGGAAGGCCTCACCAAATCTGGAACTAAAACCAGGACTGTCTTTGCTGGCAGTGGCACTGGAAGGATTAAGAAAGCAATAATTTGGTGCCAATTTTCCTTTTGCCTCCAGAAGTGGCTCTTGGCATAGCTGGTGCAGTGTGCCAGCAACAGGCTGCTGGCAGGAAGTCAAATTGTTCCTAAACAGCTTTCTAATGTTGTGTGCTCTGAATTGCCCTGCCCTTTGGTGTATGGATGTGGCATCTTCTTTTCCAGGTAGAAAATATGAGACACAACATGAGGAAGTGTTCCTGGCTGGGAACATCCCATGTGGGAGTGTGCTGAACCTTTCTGACAGTTTAGCTCTAAAACTCCAGGCTTGGAGCACCCCACATGCCTGGCTGTACTGAACTTCTTCCTGCCAGAATTCCTCTAGAACATCTGGGGCCTCCAGATAAGCCATCATCAAGCAAGGAAAATAAAAAAAACCACCAACCCAAAAGCTGTGCAAAAAAGGCAAGATAAATGGCTGGCTTTCTGCAAAGCATGCAGTGAAACAATGGGACTAAATGAGATAGATTCCTGACAAAGATCTCTTCTGTTCACCAAAGGCTTTCCTTGTACCTGGAGCTACATATATAAGATATTTCTTCCCCTGTTTACTGCCTTCTAGTCTATTTTGTTGTAATTCTGACACAAGCTTATGGACTACAAGGGATATTCAGTATCTCATTTTCTGCAGAATTCCTATTGGAAAGTTCCTGTGTTCTTCATGGTACTCCAAGAAATTGTTACAACTAAAACATTATTATAACTATTACAATTATTACAACTAAAACCAAGTTGACTGCAATAGAAAGTAACAAAGAATCTATGCACATACTTAAAGTTTGTTATATAAAGTATTCAGCTAATTATTTTAAATAATTAGCGTATTTGGAGAAAATATTACAGGGATGTGCGGTTTTTGCAAAAAGCAAACCCACGAGACTAATTGAAGGAAAAGTGCTTAGCTCAGGGCTGCCCTTGTTTCTGTCCTGGTTGTTGTGGCTGGAATGGGGGCATATCAGAGCACCAGCCATGAACTTTAGGGGAGATTCCTGGGTTACACAAATGTAACAGAAAAACCCTCTGTGCCCCAGTGTGGGAAGATTCCCAGTGGGGAATCTCACTTCCCCAGACAGGAAGTGAGATTCCAGTGCAGTGGGTATTGTATTTACAGATACATTTACATTTATTTTGTATTTACAAAATTACAATATTACAATGTATTTACATTCCTTCCCTTGTGGCAGGAAGGAATGATGAATCTGACTCCATGTTCTCAGAAGGCTAATTTATTACTTTATTATACTGTCTTATATTAAAAATACTATACTATACTAAAGAATACAGAAAGGATACTGACAGAAGGCTAAAAGATAATAATGAAAACTCCTGACTCTCTCCAGAGTCCCGACACAGCTTGACCCTGATTGGCCAAAGAGTGAAAACAACTCCCAGCAGAATGCAATGGAACAATCACCTGTGGGTAAACAATCTCCAAACACATTCCACAGGAGCACAACACAGGAGAAGCAAATGAGATCAGAATTGTTTTCCTTTTCTCTGAGGCTTCCCAGGAGAAAAATCCTGAGCCAAGGAATTTTCCAGAGAATGTGAATGCCACAGGTGGGGGATGCAGCCCTGGGCTGGTGGGGGGACAGCTCCACACCACAGACACAGCACGTGGAGGAGCATCAGTGCACCTTTAGCAGCTGCACTGGAGGAGGAACCCTCCTGCCTCAGAACTGTGTAGCTGAGTTTATGGGGCTATATTTTCTTTGTCTGCCTAGATTTGAAAGATTTAGAACAATTATTCTGGCTGCTGAATGTCAGTGAGCTGGTTTGAAGGGATAGCTTGGGTTGCCAAATGTGTTGAAACCCCAGGCACGTTCCCTGCACAAATCAACTCTGCACATCATGTGCAGTGAATTTAATGATACCAAACCCATGCTGAAGTAATTCTGGCTGTGCTGTTTAATGCCTTTACACAGACACTTGTTTGGGAGGTCCTGATCACAGAAGTGACATCATCCTGATCCCTTCTCTTTATTTGTAAAACCATGGCAAGCAGACAGGGAGCAGGCTCTGCTGCTGGTGGCTCTGGGCTGTGCTCCCACCATGGCCTTGGCACAGGGTCACAGTTCTCTGCTCACAGGCACAAATCTGAGACACAAATTCCTGAAAAACTGCACCAGCATCATTCAAGACCTTTGTGGAGGGTGCTCAGATCTCTCTTACTAAGGTTTCCAGTAGAGGAAGTCAAACATCACACTCCAGCCTTGGGTGATGACTTAGATTGATGAAAGAAAATTAAAACTTTCAACTCCCTGCCCTAGAGGGAGAACATAATGATCCAGACCAATCCCTCTTACCTCTTTGAAATTATTGTTATCTTTTTACAGGAAGTCAATGATTTATGAGATGTTTAGTGGGCAAAACCCTCTGCAAACACTGGGCTGGCTGGGTTATAAATGATCTGTGCACAACCTGGGATTTTTCTAGCAATTCATATGCTGTCTAACTATGACTAGGGCTTCTTTCTCTGAGTTGCAGAGCATACTGAAATAAAAATGATTTGCTGGGTTTCAGTACAGCTTAGGCAATAATAATTACTGCACAGAAAAGTTTCCTACTTAATCAACGGGCTGATGCACAGCATATTTAAAGTGTCCTCTTTTGCTCCAGCATGAGCAGGGAGAACAGATATAGAGGAAACAAAACTGTTAGTGATAGAAAATATTCAAACTCATTACTGAAAACTTTCAGCACTGTGCATTATACAAATGCAGAAGAATAGAGAATACAGAGGTGAAAAATCCCCCTCACAACAAGGAACAGAAAAAGGACCTGTAAATTCTTTAATAAGAACAGAAAACATGGACCAGCAGGAAGATGAAAATAGACAGGGAGTGCTGAGAAGTAATGTAACAATAAAAGAAGAGATTTACTACGTTACAAGTAGGTTTGGGACACAAAGCAATTCACCGTAGAAAGAAAGAAATACAATTGGCAAAGTAAAGGTACTTTCCAGGAGAAATAGCAGGTGGGAAGGTTTTAGTTTTAAGGGTGACTTGGCACTTGGGTATTTTTGGGCTCTGACAATCAAGATTCCACCATGGCCTTTGGCATTTTACCTACATCATGTGAAGAAGGCTTTGTCCTAGAGGTTGATGAGCCAAATCTGACAGGAGGCCCTGGGATAGGTGAAGCAATTTGACTAAAGAACAAGTTTCCAACGAGTCCACCATTGCTGGGCTGCCTCCTTGGCTGCCCTTGGCCCATTCTGCCAGACTCCCTCCAGGCTGCTGCTCCTCTCCTCCCTGAACTCATGGCTTGTGGGAACTCAGCACATCACTCTGGATGTCCAGAGTTACCGAGAGAACCCTTGGGGGGCTCGGAAATCCTGGAATGTTACCAGGAGCATCTGGTGGCTTGATTTCAATCCTTCTAAGGAGGTGACAGCTGTTTGAGGACGTGAGAGTCACTTGGGAGTGAGTGGTGCAAGAAGGACACATTTATAGGGTGAAATATAGATTTTAAGGTTTTTGGTACAGGGGGGTTATGGAGACAAGATGGAGGGATCAGGGCGTGTCTCGTCCTTCTTCTTTCTTCTTCTTGTCATCCATTTTCTGTGGTGATGTTGGTACTTGGGGATTGGTTCATGGTGAAGGTGCACTTGCTAACATGGGTGAAAGGTATTGGGAAATAAAGGTAAATAAAAACACGACCGCCCCGTGGGTGGTCAGAGTGCCCTTGGCTGCCTTGCAGGTCAGACCTCTGTTGGGCAGACAGAAAATTCTGTAGGTAAGAAATAATAATCTGAAGATTGAAAAATTGAAGAGTTCAGACTCGTCCTTTGAAGTGTGGGCCAACCAAGAACCACCCTACCCATGTCGGGGCAGAGACAGACGAACCAGACAATGGCTTTGACTGCAAGCACCTGAAATGTTCATCCTGTGATGCTGCTATCAGGTTCTCAGTGCCCTCCATCTCTTTGTGTATTGTCTCTTAAGATTTTAAATAATTTTTAGGTGGACTTAGGGCATCCTTGCCTGCAGGAATGAATAGAAGTCATGTATGTGCATTGTTTTTGGAGGAAAACAGGAGAGGGAGACTCAGAAGGTTGCTGGATTTTTCACTCTTCTGAAAATCAGGCTGCTGGTTAGTAAATGTGCATCTTTGAAACATGAAGCCCTTGTGGGAATTGTATCTTTGCAGGAGTTTGATCAAACTCCCAGCACAACAATTCCCAAAGTGTTTTGATGACGTGAGTGAAAGTGGTGTGTGCCACTCCTGCACATCTCACTAGTGAATCAGTCCTGTACATTTCTGCAAAATGCAATGTGCTCTCTAAGTGGAGGAGACATTAGATTAGTCACTTAAAAGCTGCAGAAAATAAATGTGTGCATTATAAATCTTAACCTTATAAAGCTGAGGGACAAGGTTCTGCAATGCTGTGTTTGTTGTCTCTCATGGTTATCTAACTGAAATTTAACAAAATTTTAGCTGCAAGCTGTGAAGTCTTATGCAGCATCATGAGAGTCATGCATAGGCAGAACTGTATTTATTAGACTGATGTACCTGGGAAAAAACACATTTTTTAAGCTCCAAGATGGGTATTTCTGGCAATTTCAGCTTAGTTTGTGTCAGAGAAATACAGTCTGAGTGCAGGCTGAGATCAGGCAGGGCATGGAGAAGTGGTGTCCCCTCTCTTCCTCTCTCACTGTAGAATACCTGAAGTACCCAAAACTCACTGTGCAATACCTGAAGTACTCAAAATGAGTTGTGTGGGTCAGGGCCTGGCTTTTCAGGGCTCAGCAGATGAAGGATGTTGGGTGCAGATGAAGGATATTGGGGTGCAGACTGTCCTGTGTGTGCCAGCCTGTGTGTGCTCAGTGTGCACAGTTACACAGAAAATATCTGATGTGCAGCAGGGCTGAAGGGAAGGTCAGGCCCAAGCTGACATGGCCTTGCTGGGCTGACTTCTCTGTGCAAAACCCTTTTCAGCATCATGCCTCATTGCAGAGGTGCTCAAGCTACAGGGATGGGATTGTCTCCTTGTCTGGGCACAGAACCCCAGAGACAAATGTGTGTGCAGTGCACCAAGTGTGAAAATGAGACATCCCTCTGAGCCTTTCAGGGACATGGGTACCGCATTCCAGTCATGTGCTGTGAACCAGCAAGGTTCAGCTCACACAGCCCACAGGGGAAATTGTGTGGAAATTGAGGAATTCTTCTGCCCTTTGCATTTCCCTTTGAAGATTTCTCCCTTTGGGACCTCAACATGTGTTGAAGGTATCCCACAATGGGTACTCTGACATGCCATAAACACTAAAAACAGCAATCCAGAACCCAGCACAACAGAAATACACCTGCATTTGTACAAGCATTCATGTTTCAGGTCACAATACTGTACGTTTTCTTTTTCCTGATTAACCTGTGTTTGAGGCCTGCTTGCACGGAGACAGGACTAGCACCTCACCAGTGATTAATCTCCTAATGAAATGGAAACTGGCATCAGGAATGGAGGGAAAAAAAATCCAAAAATCTGTGCAAGAAAGGCAAGATAAATGGCTGGCTTTCTGCAAAGCATGCAGTGGAACAATGGGACTAAATGAGATAGATTCCTGACAAAGATCTCTTCTGTTCTCCAAAGGCTTTCCTTGTACCTGGAGTTATGTTTTATCTTTAAAAAGTGGTCTGTATTTCATGTGAGCTCTCTGCCCCTCACCCTCTTCTCTGCTTGCTGAGATTTAAGTAAGCTCTTGTAGTGCTCTATCTCTGATCAGGTTTAAAGATTTGGAAAGCCCTGAGTTTGCAAGGATAAAAAAGGCCTTGGTATCTAGACACTGATAGATCTGATTCATTACCTGAGCTGGACATTACCACACAGCCTGTGCCCCTGATTGTCCTGATAACAAGCTCTGGATTTTTTTGGCATGCATCTTCATTTAAAGGTCAAAGCTCTTCCAAAGAAAGAGGAACTGCTGGGTTAGGGAAAAAGAAAAAAAATAAAAATAGTCACATTATCTTGATAAAGCCAGAGTCTTCACTAGGGGCAGGGGATTTAGAGTGAGCACAGGGTTGGTGATTGTACCTGAAGAAAAAGGACTTTGAGCTGCTCTGGGCTCCAGAGAACAAGCAGGGCTGAGGTCCAGCCTGTTTGGGCCCAGCCTGGGCTGGGTTAAATGTGCAGCAGGAGCTGGTGGGCTCAGGTCCTGCTCCATCCCCACTTGGAAGCAAACAAGAGGAAAATCAGGGGCATTTCAGCCCAGTCCCTACAACACCCTGACCTTATGGGTGAGGAGAGAAAGACACCCCAATTCCCTGCATCCCCAGCCCTGCTCTGGTTTTATCTAGCAAAAATGAACACCTTCAGCTTTAGACTGAAATGCCTTAGTTTGTATTTCTGATTTTCCTTTTCTTCCCTTTCCTTCATATCTGAGCAATAATCTGCTGCCTAAGATGTGCTGCTAAACTTCATCTGCTCTCAATTAGGATTCCTCCCTGGGTAGCAATTAAGCAATGACTGCTGCCACTTAATGGGGATGGTTATTTTCATTTAATTGGGGTGTTTTCCAGACTTGTGTGGGTCTCTGTGCATTGTCTGTCCCTGGCTTTACATGGTGTTCCAGTGTGACCATGTTCACAGGGGTCTGAGGATGAGGGAAGAGACGAGGATCTGACTCCATGTTTCAGAAGGCTGATTTATTATTTTATGATATATATTACATTAAAACTAGACTAAAAGAATAGAAGAAAGGATTTCATCAGAAGGCCAGCTAAGAATAGAAAAGGAATTGAATGATAGCAAAGGCTTGTGTTTGGACAGAGAGTCTGAGCCAGCTGGGCTGTGATTTGCCATTAATTAGAAACAACCACATGAGACAAATCACAAATGCACCTGTGGCATTCCACAGCAGCAGATAACCATTGGTTACATTTTGTTCCTGAGGCCTCTCGGCTTCTCAGGAGGAAAAATCCTAAGGAAAGGATTTTTGGAAAATATCATGGCTACATTCCAGCACCAGGACACACAGACAGTGACTGCCATCACCTCCCCATGGCTGCTCACTCCACCTTGCTGCAACAGGCAGGGCCAATCCTGACTGTGCTGCAAATTCCAGTGCTCAGCTAACAACACAGGGATGCCTGGCTCTTCTAGGAATTTCTTCACCCAGCAGAGAATCTCTTTCCTTTCCTCCACACGTTTTGGCATTAAATTCACCAAGAACACTAAACCAAGGCTCCTGTTATGTGTTCAGACCAGTGATGGCTCTGTGCAGCAGAATTGAGTTTCACCACCCAGCAGTACCAGAGGGCTTCAGCCCCAAGAGAATGAGATTAGAAGCAGATCTAATTCTTTTCTCCAGGCTGCCCTGTAATCTACTCTTTGACACCAGCCTAATCTTTTTATCACTCTGCACTGAAATTTCATGATCTGGAAAATTATTCCACTGTGGAGTCAGCTGTGTGTGAATAACTGATTTGGTTTGGGTTGCTTTGGTTGTGAGAGTGGATCAAAAGGAAGCCAGGTTCAGCATTTGACAGAGAATCAAAAAGCTGAAAAGCAGTTTGCCCTGTCATAAAGCATTAGGAATATTCTAAACACAGATTTAAAAGTAAATAACACTGAAGAAGTAACACATGGTTTGGAGCTAAAACAGAAGAGGAAAAAACCAAAATGTCACACGTCAACAGTTATAGAATTTTAAAATTTAGTTTACTGAAATGACAATATTGGAAATGCACTACTTGCCTGAGCACTGCCTTCCAGTCTGTCTGATTTAATCTTCAAGAGAAGAAAACTACCAGCAAATAGAAAAATCTTTTCCCACATGCTGATTAAATGAAAAGCCCACAAGGCACTCCCACAAAGAACAAATGAGCAAGTCATGTGTGTTTCTTTAATTGACATGATACCTGTAACAGGAAATAGTTATGTCTTCACAGGGCCTGACAACACACAACACAGGTTTTTAAGGCTGGAGAGCCTATTGGAGACACTGTTTGTCATAAGCTGATTCCATCAAGGCTCCTAGATATTTTCCATTTTAATCCTATCTGTAAAACTTTGACTTTTCTAATCAATTGTGAGAGTAAATCCCCAGGATTTGCCAGATTATGTGTGAAATGCAAAAGGGAGTACTTAAATCTTTCAGTAAATAAACAAACACATAAATCAAAAGCTAGAGGGGGAGAAAGCAGCACTCAGTATCCTGGCTGCAATCCATGTTTATTATTTAACTTTAAAATGACAAATCAATGGCAAAATGGAATTAAGTAGCTGTGTAAGCACAGAAGTAATTTTATCAGTGGATGAGATGCTCATGTTTTACATTCTACAGAACATGGTGTGTTTACTGAGCAAATGCAGAAACATGAGGGGAGCTGGAGCTGGAGCCAGAGCTGAAGGGAGCAGGGACACCTCCAGAGAGGTGAGATCTGGGGCTTCTGTGGTCAAGATGACCCAGAGGTATTAAAAAGTCTTTTTTTTTCCCAGCCCTGCGACCGAAGAAGAAGTTGAGATTCCTCAGCTCTTGTTCTCAAGGCTGTTTATTTTCTCTTATCTGTTCCATTCTTTCTCTGACCTGCTGAGATCTGTCCAGCAGGTCGGGTTGTGGCACAGTCCCTGCCCTTGGGGTGCTGTTGGCTTTTTATACTAAGAACTGTGTGTGCTTTATTTACAATAATTTCCCAATACCCATCCCCTATGTTAGACAGACGGTCTCTGCTCTCAACCAATCCAGAAGTGTCACCATCACAGCAGAAGATGGAGGACAAGAAGAAGGAGAAGAAGAAGAAGGAGGAGGACAAGGAGAAGAAGGAGGAAGAGAAGAAGGAGAAGAAGAAGAAGAAGGACAGGACATGCCCAGATTCCTCCATCTTGCCTCTTGAAGCCCCATTCTAAATCTCAAAAATTCTACATTTTCACCCTTTGACAAATTCCCTATCATTCTACTCAAACTCTTGTGGCTTGTAACTCCTCACACAAAGTTGGTAATTGTTTGCATGGGCTAAAATCAAAGGCAGAGGTGTCTGTGACTCTGTGCCAAGGTCTCTGAGCCCCTGCCAGGGTCTGGAATCACCCAGGGCAGCCAGAGCAATGTCCTGGGTCCCAACAGTGAGACAAGGGCCTGCTGGGAACAGCATGGACAAAAATGAAATGTGGTTTATGATCTGAAGGCAGAGCTGAGCCAGAAGAGGAGGGACCTTGTCCAGAGGTCAAGGCTGACACAGTTCAGGCAGGACTGAGCTGAACAGCTGGGACTGACCTGGATTGACTCATGTCATGTTTTCTCTTGTATTCAAACTGTGTAAAAGTGATGTTGCCGGAACTCAAGCACTATGTAAAACTTTAAACTATAAAAACTATCAACTATAAAAATGAATAAACTATAGAGATTTTGTGCTGCTGTCTAAGGAAGTGCCCCCCAAGAAATCTCTCATAATAGATATCTGTTTAAGCCATCACAGGTTGATTGTTTGTGGGGAATTCCTACCCTTGTTGTGGTTTAGTTATATTTTATACTTCATTTAAAAGTATTTAAATGAAGTATATTCCCTTATTTTTGGGAAAATCAGTGAAACAATGTCATCCGTGTGCATATTCAGGGCAAGTGATATTAGAGGTTGTAATAACTAGGATTTATTTAATAATAAATAATAAATCCAATAAGTAGGATTTATTTAAAAATGAAAATAAACTAGTTACATGATAGAGTTCAGGAGGGTAGCAGATAACAGAGAGTAATTAAATCACTAGTTGCTATTCCTAAACCAGCATTTCCTGAGCATGAGACCCCATGGATGGGATGGCCCTGGGGTCACCTGTCCTGGCTGTGTTCCCCCAACTCCTTGTGCACCCCCAGCTCCTCACTGCTGGGGTGAGGAGCAGAAAAAGCCTTGGCTCTGTACAAACACTGCTCAGAGGCAATGAAAACATCCGTGAGTTATCATCACTGTTTCCAGCAGAAATCAAACCCAGGGTCCTGTACCAGCTGCTGTGAAGGAAATTAACTCTACCCAGAACAAACCAGCAGAGGCTGTTAAGGTGTAACACACTGAGGGTCTCACTGCAGCAGAAAACTGGATCCAATTTCAGACACTGATGTAGGCTCAGATTTTCTGAGCAGAGAAAAAGTAGAAATTCCAGGCGTGTTTTTACTACTGTTGCTGTCTGCCAGGCCAAGCCACAATTGTCCCATACTTGCATGACAGAGGTCTCAAAAATTCCCAGTAAAGAACAAATGCAATGCCAAACAGCACATGGAAGTCACTGCAAATGAAGGCAAGCGAGGAAATCCAGATTTCATGCTGAACAGGGGAATTTCTGGGATCTGTCTTGCAAGAAGCAGGAAGTGCTCTGAAGAAACCCTGAATTTGTAAGTGGGAAACCAGATGGGAGGAGTGCTGAGGGAGTGCTGCCCTCTGCTCTCCAGGGCTCCTGAGCCAGGCCACACAACCACAGAACCACAGAACAGGCGGGGCTGGAAGAGACCTTAGAGCTCACCTGTGATATTTCCTGAGAAATCCCTTCTCCAGGATTTCTTCTCTGGCAAGATGAGAAGCCTCAGCTTCTCCATGTTTTGCTCCTCTGGAATGTAGTCTGGAGATTGTTTTTCCAAACATGTGAATTGTTTTTAATTAATGGCCAATCATAGCCAGCTGTGTCAGGCTCTCTGAGTCTGTCACAGGGTTTTATTATTCATTCTTTTCTGGCCTACTGATGTAGCCTTTCTCTTTCTTTAGTATAGTTTTATAATATAATGTAATATAATGTAATATAACATAATATAACATAACATAATATAATATAATATAATATAATATAATATAATATAATATAATATAATATAATATAATATAATATAATATAATATAATATAATATAATATAATATAATATATCAGCCTTCTGAGAACTTGGAGTAAAATTCTCATCTCTCACCTCATCCTGGGCACCTCACAACCCCACATTCACCTCGTTCCAACCCCTCCCACTAGACCAGGGTGCTGAGAGCTCCATCCAACCCGGCCTTGAACACCTCCAGGGCTGCTAAAGGCTTTGGCTACCTGGTCTCTCTGTCCCACAACAAAAACCCAAACTCCTCATGACCCAAATTGTGGTCTCCCAGAGCTGTAGCCAATTTTGCCTTCCCCAGATCTTGCAGCCAGCTCCTGTGGGACCTGCTGTGAAGGGGACAGTGCAAACCCTGTGCAGTTCACAGAGCAGGGAAGGACACACTTGTTGGGAAAGAAGTAGAAAGGAAGAGAGAGCAATTATTATTTCCCTAAATCAGTGAAGGGATCTTAGAACAGCAACACATCCCACACTGTGGATTTTATGGCTCTTGCAGAGCTCTAATGATATATTTCTGGTGTAGATGCTAGAAAATGGTTTTATCCAAGGAGAAAAGAAAGCTGGAGAGTAATTGAGGATTGACTACTAAATCAACAGAAGGCTTTCAGATGCTGGGGGTCACCAAATTACAGACAAGTGACGGCTTGTTCTTTTGTTGTTATGTGCTGGAGCAGTGTTTTATACCTCAGTAGTACCAGCAGGCTTCAGCTAAGATTAGAACCTCCTTGGGCTGCATTACTTGGGAATTTTGAGATCTTTTTCTTCACAGTCACAAGAACCAGAAACTTTATTTCTCTACTCACAAGACCAAGCAGCTGAAGCTGTGGAGGAGACATGAAATATCACAGTCCTTTAGTGGACTCAAGAGAGCTGGCAAGGCTGACCTCCTTTCCTCTGTGTTTCAGTTCAGTTTTTATTTCAAATCTTCTTCACTCCTATCTTCAGCACTCCCTTTGGCTGCTGAAGGCCTTGAGGATGTGATTCAGTAGGTGCTGACCTTGGTTCAAGGGAGCTGCATTTGACTGGTGGGTAGAGCTTGAATGCAGACATGTCAGTGTAGCTGTTACAGCTGGGATTGCTGAAGAGATGCAAGGTTTGCATAAAGATTAAGATATTTTATAAACTGATTTGATGTGGTTGGAAAAGCAGTTCTGGGCACACAAATCTGTGATGTTGTTTGTGGGGGTCTCAGGATGAGAGAAGAGATGAGGATCTGACTCCATGTTTCAGAAGGCTGATTTATTATTTTATGATATATATTACGTTAAAACTATACTAAAAGAATAGAAGAAAGGATTTCATCAGAAGGCTGGCTAAGAATAGAAAAGGAATGGAATTATAACAAAGGCTTGTGGCTTGGACTCTCTGTCTGAGCCAGCTGGACTGTGATTGGCCATTAATTAGAAACAACTACATGAGACAAATCACAAATGCACCAGTTGCATTCCACAGCAGCAGATAACCATTGGTTACATTTTGTTCCTGAGGCCTCTCAGGAGAAAAAATCCTAAGGAAAGGATTTTTCATAAAATGTGTCTGTGACACAAATCATTCTTTCAGCCTGATGCCTGGATAAAGGAGGGTGGACATAGGGAGGCCTCAGCTTGGCTCTGTCCCTGCCTGCTCTGAGGCCTGGGCCAAGTTAATTCCTCCTGTTCCAGGACTCAGTTTCCCTGTTGTAAGACTGTCTTGGTTTGAAAAGCCAGGAGTCTGCTAAGGAAGGCAGGAGCCTCCCTTGAAAAGGAAAATGTAAACCCCCTCCCTCCCAAATATTATAATTTTGAAATTAAGGAGCTCTCAGGCAAAGATATGGGAATAGGAATAACAGTTCTTTACTAGGATTTTTTTTTAAATACAAATGCAATAGTACAAAAAAGAAAACAAATCATTGATAGAATCAGAGCAGGCCCTGTCCCCTGTGTGTCAGGGGGTGGCACAGCCCCATCCCATGGGGGCTCAGCCCTCCTGCAGTGCCAGCTGTGGCTCTGCTGGAGCAGGGATCCTGCACAAGGGGGGAGTTTTCCTCTGCAGCTCCAGGGCTGCTGCAGATGGGCCTGGGCTCCCTCTGGCCATGCAGGGCAGCAGAAGCTGCTCCTCTGGCAATGCACTGGGCCAAGGCTGCTGTGCTGTGCCAGGCTCACATTGGATCCAGGCAGGAATGCTTGGCTCCTGCCCTGGGCGCAGCATCTCCCCATGGGATGCTGGAATTGGATCAGCCCTGCAGGGACACTCAGTGGCCATGGACAGCAGAGATCTCCTGCAGGGAGGATTGGCTGGGGCAGAGATCAAGAAAAACTGCCCCAAGAACAGCAGAGAACTGCCCCAGCTCTGACACATGGGGACAGAACACACCCCCCAGCCACATCTTGCATTTCCAACCCAAGACAAAGACAAATAACACAACTGAATGTGTGCTGGGAGTGTTTGGTCCAAGGAATATCACCTTGATTTGTCCTTGGCACAAGACCTGAAACACCTTCTCTGTGTTTTACACAGTTGTGCTCAGCAAATATTAACTCTCTGGCTATGCTTTTCTAAGACTATAAAATCCATAAAATATAATTAAAATATGTAAATCTATTATATTATTTAATGAGTACATTGAGCCTTGAAAGTTTAAATTAGATGTAAAGTTGATACAGACATATTGCTATTGATTAGATATATTAATAAATCATTGCAGCTTTAGGCAGAGAATTTTCCCATACCAGGTGGAAATCTTTTTTCCATCATTTCATCCATCAGTTCTTACATTTATGCAGCCTTTTAAAACTACTATAGAGCAGCAATGAATAACTGTGTAACTTTTCTGCAACTGATATCTGTTCTTTAGCATAATTACTTCAAGTTCTGTTCCCTTCTGTTGCTCTTTTTTGGAAGGCACTGCAGGCCACAAACAATTAAAATGAGGCAGCACAAGCAAGCCCCAACCCCTTCCCCAGCATTTTGGTTGGATGTTACATCAGACACATATTTCAGGGTTAGTATCATTTTCTGGGATCCTGGATGCCAGTGCAGTGAAGTTGGAGCACTAAAACCTGCCAGTGTAACAGATTTGGAAGTTACCCTACCTTCTATACCCCAGGCAAGGAAAATTTAGCAATAAGGGCTGTGCTGGCCCTGCACTGGGAAAAACTCCTTTATTCCTTACATGTAACTTGCTGGCTGCTAATAAACATCTATTAAAGGGGTAGAGCTCTGTGGGCCCTAAAGTAGCAAGGGAAAGTCTTGCCAAATCAAGAAAATGGAAGGAAATTCAGCTGCCTGTGCTAAAGAGCTGTGTTTTGCTGTCTGCTTTTCCATCTAGTTAAATACATTTTTCTTCAAATGTACTCCATGCTTGTTTCATGCTGGAGTTTTTTTCATAGTTTGGGAAAATCAGGGTGTGTGCCAGAGCCTGGGGCAGGCACTGGGCAGCTCTGTGCTCTCCTCCATCCTCCTCCTGCCCACCCATCCCACACCTCTGCAGAGCTGCTGACAGCAAAATCCAAAGGCTATCAAAATCCAAAGGGTATTTCACAACAGATTATCAGTATTTGAAACCAGAGCCAATGTCAGGCTGCTTGACAGCAAAAAATAGCCCTTTAGCACAGGCACCTGTATTACCTTCCATTTTCTTGGTTTGGCAAGATCACAGGCTTCAACCTCATTTGAAACCTTTTATCAGCATTTCCTTCCTGTAGGCTAGACACAGATCTCCTCTCCCCTCTCTTGTGCTGCACAGCTCACCTGCTGCATGCCAGAACTTCCCAGGAAATATTCAGGAGATGAGAAGTCATCAGCAGCAAAGTACCAATTTCATGTCAGGCAGTGTGTCAGTAATATGAGCTAAAACAGCCCTTTCACCTGCTTAAACCCCTGATGCCTGCTAGACATTTGGATCAGCAGCTCAGGCAAATTTGGTATTTCCAAGGTCACATTCTTAAAGATAGGCAGGGAAGGCAAATGCACCAATCTGCATGCAGGGGTGCAAAGAGGTAATTGTGCAGATGAAATATGCAGTTCAATCACCCACCGGGGAATTGTCTGCTCACAAGCATTCAGCTGCACCTGCACTTTCCTGGTTTCCTTTTGCAATGACTTGTCTGTGCCTGGGTGTGTGTGTTTGGCACTTTTCCTCCCTGCACTTGAAGCTGTGCCCCAAAGCACTGTGTTGCTGTTTAGCACAGATTTAAGCTTCTGATTTCAAAGCTGCTGTAATTAGTGACTTGCAGTCAGTGTACTCTACCAATTCTCAGCCCACTGGGATATTACCAGACTTTATTGTTTCTTTCTGTCTTTGTGGAACTTCTGTAAATTTTTTCTTTGATAGCAGCCAGGGTTTCAAAGCTGCCCACGTTTGAGCCAGAGGAGACTAATAATGATCTAATTAGTGAAAGATGTTTTTCTCTGCATTGCTCTGTTTTATCCCTTCCCCAAAGCCTTGTTGGTGCAAGCCAACCTCAGGCACCAGCTAGATCCCTTTTTTCCTCATGTGTTTGAGAAATAACACAGACACATCTGTACACATCCCATGCTGTTCTCACTTGAGTGTGTAAATCTTGAAAAACCTTCCCAAGTGTAACTCGGATTTAGGAAGTAGCTTTGTTATTCCCAGAAGATTTTTCTTCCAGCTAAGATTTGTTTCTCTAGCTCAAACCACAAAGCCACTTTAACTAAAGACTCCAGTCTGTGTAAGCTGCAGTGTAGGACATACTTCTTATCCCCCAGTGGGTATTCATGGCCCCTCTCCTCCTGTACTTGCAGCTTCACTCTCTTTTTATTAATTAATGAGCTCCCTTAATAATTTATAGAAGCCTTAAAATGCACCAGGGTTGGATTGCACAGCCTCTCCCTTGCCACAGTGCCCTGTTTTGCCACAGGAAGGGCACACATCCCTCCCCAAGGGCCCCAGCAGTGTTGGCAGCTTTAACTGGCACTGCAGTGATGTGCACTCAGGGGTGCAGAGCCCTGCTGGACATTTAGGATCAGGGAGATCCTTTGCAGCTCTTTGGGACCAAATGGCCCTGGGCAGGGCCTTCAGCACCCTCTTATTGCAGGGAGTGCAGGACAACATCTCTGGGTTGCAGGGCTGTTCTCTCCCCCCCAGACAGGCTCTCATGCTGCTGGACCTGGCTGCATGGGAGGCATTACAGCAACATTTTTTCTCCCCTTTTTTGCTCCTATGTAGCATTCACATTCTCTGAAAAAAATCCCTTCACCCAGGGTTTTTCTCCTGGGAAGCTGAGACGCCTCAGAGAAAAGGAAAACAATTCTGATCTCATTTGCTTCTCCTGTGTTGTGCTTCTGTGGAATGTGTTTGGAGATTGTTTACCCACAGGTGATTGTTCCATTGCATTCTGCTGGGAGTTGTTTTCACTCTTTGGCCAATCAGGGCCAAGATGTGTCGGGACCCTGGAGAGATTCAGGAGCTTTCATTATTATCTTTATAGCATTCTGTAAGTATAATTTCTGTATTCTTTAGTATAGTAGAGTATTCTTTAATATAATACAGTATAATAAACTAATAAATTAACCCTGAAAACATGGAGTCAGATTCATCATTCTCTCCCCTCACTGGTGAACCTGCATTTTACAATACTCCTCCTGATCACTTTCTCGGTTTCTCATTTCTCTATGAGTCATTAATGGAACTATTTTATTTTAGCTACTCCTCTTTCTGTTTTACAGATCTGTTTACAGGTCTGCAACAGATCTGTTACAGATATTTTTTTTGATGTTTTACAAATACCCAGGAACACAACACTTCAGCCCAGCTTTGCTATCCCTAAACCTTTGCACCACTGGCCCAGAGGTATTAAATTAGCCCCAGAGGTATCTGAAGTGTTAAGCCTGACTCCATCCAAGCACAGAGATGCTGGATGGATTGGGAGGAGGCACAATAAGCATGACAGAGCAGGAGAGAAGGGAGCACTTCTGTGGCAGAGCTTCCAGCTGGCGAGCAAGTTGTGTCACTTTGTGGTGCTTTATGACCTTGTTAAGCTGTCTCAATAAATCATGCCCACTAATTAGAGACATAATTTAGAACTCAACCAGCATGTCACTATGAACATTGGGTATGCACTGGTGGCATTCTTCTGTTTTCCTTCCCTCTTCCCCTCCACGACACAGCTCCAGTGGAGAGAAACCACACAGGGAAAGCACAAACTGCATCACAACTGATGGCTTGATGCCAGGCACTTCAACAGCAAGGAGCTGATCCAGCCTGGAGAATTATCTGTAGGTATATGGAGAATTCTCCAGGCTGGAGAATCATCTGCAAGTGTATGGAGAATCATCTGCAGGTATATGGAGAATTATCTGCAGGTATGTGGAGAATTATCTGTAGGTATATGGAGAATTATCTGTAGGTATATGGAGAATTCTCCAGCCTGGAGAATTATCTGCAAGTATATGGAGAATTATCTGCAGGTATGTGGAGAATTCTCCAGCCTGGAGAATTATCTGCAGGTATATGGAGAATTATCTGCAGGTATGTGGAGAATTATCTGCAGGTATATGGAGAATTATCTGTAGGTATATGGAGAATTATCTGTAGGTATATGGAGAATTCTCCAGCCTGGAGAATCATCTGCAGGTATAAGGAGCCTCCTGCTCAACACTCAGTGGCCTCCTCTCACACCACAAGCAAAACCACAAGTTCTCCTGCAGCATAAATATTTCTTCCCTGGTTTAAATAGAAAGCAGATGTGTCTCACTTGTCACCCCGAGCACTGAGACTGGCAGCAAGCAAGAAAATGATGGCAAGGTATGGGGAACTGTACAGAAAAAGGCAATGATAGAACTCAGACAGAAGCTGTCGAGTCAGGAACATAATTTTTTTGTTTGTTAGTCTTAGAAAATAAATGTTCATTGGTGATAGCAATGCAAGGAATTGACAATTTTTGTGCACCATTTGTCCTTATTCCCTGAACCAGCACAGCTGAGTTGCTTTGTCAGTGCATGGGAGTCCCAGCTCCTGTGCTGGTATTTTCAGAAGTGCTAGGACAGGGATATTGGGGTGTGAAACAGGCAAAGGAACTCAGTGCCCCTGAGAGAAGCATTCCCAGTAGGGGCAGAGGGAAGAGGAGAAAGTAAAATCTGCTTCATTAGACACTGAGGTGCAAGAAAGTGACTTAATTTGGGACAGAGCTGGACCATTCCTTTGCTCTGGCAGGCTCAGGCCATGCTGTCCTTTCACCACAAAAGACAAAATGGATGTGGGAGCAGAATAATCCAGCTGTTGGACCTCTGGGCTCAGGATCTCTGGTATGTGAGCTGGATAGCAGCAGCTGGAAGGCTGACACTGGCACAGGTGCAGAGACACCTCTGTGAGAGCAAGCAAATGGCCTGAGCAGCCCCTTATGGGCAGGACATGGCTCTGGGTGTCTATGCCAGAGCAGCAGGGAAATAAAACCTGACCTGTGATCCTCTGTGGGCAGTGTCTGATGGATAGAGGTGCTCCTCTTGTTCAACAGGGTAAACTACTACAGAATATAGCATATTATCTGTTTTACTTGGTTTGGTTTTTGGGGGGAGCAGGAAGCTCCCCCTGAAGTTTGCTGTTGGGGAAGATGAAACAGGAAAGCCTTATCAATATGATTGTCTGGCAACAGATTTTGAGAATATGGAAACTATAAGGGAGATTGCAATGAAAGCAAGCTTTGAGATACCTCAGTTACTGAACAACTGGAAAACAATGGTGTGGCCAGCTGAAGGTGATCCCCTTTTGATGGAACAACACCCTCTGCTTGCAGACAGGCCCAAGGCTCAGAGCAGAGCCCTACAGCTTGGCAGAAGGGGCTCAAAGAGGAGTTTTTAGGATTTAAAATGTAACACAGATGGTAGGTAATGATTCTTATAGGCTGTATGTAAATGCTGTAGGACTTGTATCTTGTACTGGATTGGTTAGTGAGAATGAGAATATTCAACACAGAAGAAGATTTATTGTACTGTAATGGGAACCTCGCTCTCTCACCCTCTCATCCTCTCTGCTCCTCTCTTCTCTCAGTCCTGCTCTGAGCTGTGGCTGCAGCTGCCAGCAGGGCCCTGCCCCCAGGCCCTTTGCAATAAACCCCAAATTCCTGACCTGGTTTCAGAGATCTCTGCTCTCCATCTGTATTTGGAAGTCTGGGCAACAGACTGAGGAAGTGGGGTGGTCCCCCTTGGTGCCTGCTCCAGTGGGAGCAAACAATGCCCACCCAGAGACCAGGGCTGCCTTTCAGGTGAGGAGCAGAGCTCTGAGCTGCCCAGCAGAGGTAGCAGGAGGTACCTGAACCCTTAGGGGATGGTTTCCTTTGTGGTATGGTTTACTTTGTACCACTCCGTGACCATAAATTTCCCAAAAATTTATAGCTTGAGCTGATATTTCTCATGCCTGGCTGATGATCAACGAGTTGTTAATTTGGAAGGTTAAAACACAATCTGTTGAGCTTGAATGGCAAGGAAATTCTTGCCTGGGAGGTTTGCAGCAAAATGAGGCCCTTGTTTTGGCTGGGGCTTGGCCCAGCAGGACACTAATGGAGTGTCACATGCAAAGGGGACAATTAGGTTGTGGCTGTGCTACTTTTCCTGCCTGTGCTGCTCTCTGGTCTGCCCTGCACAGCCTGGGGTCTTGTGTCAGTAATTCCTGTGGTGTTGGGCTGGAATTCAGGCCTGTTCCCACTGCTGGCTCAGAGTTCCCTGCCAGCTGATGCAGCTTTTGTGGCTCTGGGGATGGCACCAGGGAGCCTGGAGCTGCCCTGCTCTGTCACAGACATCTTTTATGGAAAATCCTTTCCTTAGGATTTTTCCTCCTGAGAAGCTGAGAGGCCTCAGGAACAAAATGTACCCAATGGTTATCTGCTGCTGTGGAATGCAACAGGTGCATCTGGGATTGGTCTCATGTGGTTGTTTCTAATTGATGGCCAATCACAGTCCAGCTGGCTCGGACTCTCTGTCTGAGCCACAAACCTTTGTTATCATTCCTTCCTATTCTATTCTTAGCCAGCCTTCTGATGAAATCCTTTCTTCTATTTTTTAGTATAGTTTTAATGTAATATATATCATAAAATAATAAATCAAGCCTTCTGAAAGATGGAGTCAGATCCTCGTCTCTTCTCTCATCCTCAGACCCCTGTGAACACGGTCACACTGCTCATACAGACAGACATTCCTGAAGTGCCTGGCTGTGACACAGACAGGATAAATATGGACAGGTCTCAGTGAGGACCAGTTGCTTACCCCAACGTGGGGATTAAACAGGAATGCTTTTGCTGTGCCACTGGAAGTAAGAGAAAATGACACCAATGGACAAAGCTATCCTCTAAATTTGGAACTGCCCTTTTCATTCTGCCTGTGTGGGACCCTTTTATCTACAGTACAGAATATAGCATATTATCTCTGTTTCCTTTGGTTTGGTTTTTGGGGGGAGCAGGAGGCTCCTGGAATTGTCCAATTCCAGCTCCAGCCCATGCAGTCCCCTCCTTCTTGTTTTTCTCTCCTCAGCCCACGTTGTTTGTGCTCTTGGGCCTGAGATTTGGATCATTTGTCCTTGGTGCCCAGCTGGAGCAGGAATTGTCTTGTCTCCCTGCTCTGTGCACAGAGCTCACCATCCCCTATATGAAGCCCAGACCCACACACTAAAGCAGCACAGAATGTGAAAAATATAAAAGCTGAAAGCTGAGGCATCAGCAAAACTCCTTTCAAGCAAACAGGGATGTCTGCCCCTCCCAGTTTTGGCAATATGAGGAGCAAAAGCAGAATATCAGATTGTCAACAGGACAGGGTTTTTCTGCTTGCCTGCCTGACCCAATGCATTCCACCCAGGTTAGAGATTTCTGTGGGGTTTGATCTGTTTGGGTCCTCCAGTCATATTTCTAAGGTGAAATACTGAGTGAATTATCTCTGGATTTTATCAATCCTATATCTTTTGGATAATTTCTTGTATGGTGCTGATTAAGGCCAATGCAGTCCCAGGTGCTCTGGACAGATCAGTATTTGGCTGTTTACTGTCTAAATCCTGGCCAAAGCCACAGTGGGCTGGAGTGTGGCAGAGGGGTTTGGCTGCTCCCAGCCTTGCCTGGAGGTGGCTGACCCTGGAGCAGCACTTTGCAGCTGATGGCTTTTCTTCAGGGAGAAAGGGTATTTGTTTAAAGAGCAGCAACTTGGTAATATTTCAAAGTCAAGTAATTAATTCTGTGGGGAACAGGAATATGACACTGACAGCATCAATGTGAGGCTCCCACAGCAATGCACCTCCAAATGTGAGCAGCTGACATTCATCTCCTGTAGGCTGAAAGGAGAGGTGGCCTCAAACCCCCTTTTCCAGCCTATTTGCCCCTCCCATCTGTGAGCCCCAAAAATGTTTCCTGCAGGGTTTCAGTTATCCCTCAGATCTTCAAGTCAAATGGAAAAAATAACCAAACCAAAACTGTGCTTCACTGAGCCAAGGGAGAAAGAAAAAGATGAGCTATTCAGAAATATCAAATGCAAATATTCACTTGCCCCATCCCCCCAACACTGGTTATTACTGAAAAATCAAGGAAGTTTGAAATGCACTTTGCACACAGACTCAGCATAAATAATGCTACTTTGCATTTCATCAGCCTTATTTTCCCTATGGGCTCTCTGTCATCTCTCATTTAGGCACCACAGGGATGATCAGCTTCAGAAAGACGTTGAGATGAAAGGTGCCAAAATACAAGTGGGGGAAAAAATTCCTGGTACTCAAGAGCAATCCAAAATCTTTCCACTCCACAGGTGCATGAGCACTGAGGGATTGAGTCAGGGTTTTCTTAAAAAGAAAAACTTTTCTCTATCAATAGTATAAAGATTTTATAAAGTACCAATTTGCTTTTAAAGTATTTACAACAATACTTGGTGACATTTGATGTGATCACTGAGACTAGGAATTCCTGTACATTGAAGAAAGAAATGCAGAAAATATATTAATAATTTGTTATTTAATTGTCATTCCAAAGATATTGAACGCTATAAAGTAATTAC
This sequence comes from Molothrus ater, assembly GCF_012460135.2. NCBI lineage: Eukaryota > Metazoa > Chordata > Aves > Passeriformes > Icteridae > Molothrus > Molothrus ater. The sequence continues at coordinate 2,627,553 of NC_050498.2, read as the reverse complement.
AGCTATTATCTGCAAGGAAACAAAACAGCAAATGGAAAAGATTATGGTATTCAGGTTAAAAGAATTAAGAAGGGCATTCCTGTGGCTGTGGTGTCTCAGGTAGGATTAAACTCTGAGTTCACATTCCATTTTCCTGTTGGAGCCAGTCAGGTCTGTCTCTGTGCCCCACTTCCTAAACAGGGGTTGCAATGTCCCTTTTTCTTGGGCATTGCCTGCACTGACCAGCTGGGCACTGAACCCTTCAGAACTCCTGAGGTGCATTCTGCAATCCTGCCTGATTGAAGAGGAGGAGAAAAGGACAGAATTCAGTGTAGGACACAGCAGAGAGGTGAGAACAGCCTGAAAAGCCAAATCTGTGACTCCAGAGGAGCCCCATGAGCCCAAATAAGTCCAGAAGCTGCTGAGCACAGAAGTCCCTGGTCACCAGTGACTGATCTGTGGAGCTGCCTGTGCAGGGAGATGTTGCACTAAGGCAGAAAAATCATAAGGAAAGGCTTCATAAAATCAATCCTGCTCTCCTGGAATCAGTGGCTGGCCTTGTCAGGCTGGCCCTTTGCAAGTTCCCATGTGAAAGCAATCCTGGTGTGAGCAGTTCACTAACATAACAATCTATTCCTGGGTGAAAGACAACTTGTACCTGTATAAACTGTTTTTACACCTTAGATAGAAAATGAAAACTATCTCTCACAAAACTTTCCCTGCATGTACACAGCGAGAGCTTGAGTGACCAATCAATACAGAATAACAACTTGTTACTGACCAATGAAGTAATTAACAAGAAAGCTCCTGACCAATTGGAGTCACACATGAGGTCTGTAGAACTGTATAAAAAGGAGTTATGTGAATACAGAATGGCCTTTTTCCACCAAGAAGAAAATGGAGTCTGTGTGATTTATTCCCACAGGGTGAGGGTGACCTGGGGAGGGCTGAGGAGGGAGTGGACCCACACACACAGGGAGCACAGGGAAGCCTTTCTTTAAACGCTCCTTGTGAGAGAAAATGCAGAGATTAGTAACACTAGACAAGTGATTAAAAATACCTCGACAGAACAAAAAAGGGATAAGATGAGCTCAATTAGTATCTTTTCTGGTACACACAGATGTGCACAGAATCATTTTGGGAAAGGTGAAGCAATATTCCAAGAGCTAAGTATTACCATTTAATTTGTTCTATGTGCAATGATGTTCCAGAAAGGGATTCATTCTAGACATCTCAGTAATACAGAAGAACTAATCCACAGTGGTTCAGTAAAAAGTCACTGTACTGCATCCTCCAGAGGAGATTTATAAATCTCAGTATATTTGCATTTGTCCTCTTATTTGACTGTGTTTATTCCTTTGGAGAACAGTGCATTTTAGGTCAATATGAGGTGGCTTAGGGAACTTTGAAGTGCAGGGAATTACTCTGGCTGCGACTAGCATGGCTTCCCTCTGCACTGCAGTGGCTTAGGAGCAGCTTTCAGACACCCATCATGCACAAAGCTCTCAATGTGGATGATCCTGGCTGTCTTCTGCACTCACAGCTAAGGATGGTGCTTAGTCAGGCAGCCAAGGTCATGGAGCTCAGTGCTAAGCACATCTTCAGGCCAGCAGCCTCATTAGCTCCCAGCCCTGCCTTAAACACACATGGCCACTAAGGGTGACACCCAGCAGCTTTCCCTTCCCTTCCCTTCCCTTCCCTTCCCTTCCCTTCCCTTCCCTTCCCTTCCCTTCCCTTCCCTTCCCTTCCCTTCCCTTCCCTTCCCTTCCCTTCCCTTCCCTTCCCTTCCCTTCCCTTCCCTTTGGCACTCAGGGGTCTCTGTCTCACTTAGGTGGCCATGGGCAAGCTTCACCTTTCAGATTGATGCCTTGTGAAGGCTGACCTAGAACAGAGACTAGACTGAGCTAAAGAATAAATAAAGGAATTTATTGAGAGGCCTCAATGGATCCACCTTGGGCAGCACAAGAGCCCAGCCAGGGCTGCACCCCAGGTGAACCCAAAATGGTCCCAAAATGCACGACTGGTCATGGGGTCTCTCACTTTTATCAGTTCTGCTCCATTTGCATATTGGAGTTCATTGTCCAATTACAGCTTTACCTTATGCAGTCCCCTCCTTCTTGTTTTTCTCTCTTCAGCCCACGTTGTTTGTGCTCTTGGGCTTGAGATTTGGATCATTTGTCCTTTTGCTAATATCCAACCTTACATTTCCCTTGGTGCAGCTTGAGGCTGTGTGCTCTGGGTCTGTCAGTGCTGCCTGGAGAGAGAGCCCAGCCCCAGCTGAGCACAGGCACCTTTCAGGGAGCTGTAGAGTGATGAGGTCACCCCTGAGTCTCCTTTTCTCCAGGCTGAGCACCCCCAGCTCCCTCAGTGGCTCCTCACAGGGTTTGTGTTCCCAGCCCCTCTCCAGCCTCGTTGCCTCCTCTGGACGCGCTCGAGTGTCTCAAGGTCCTTCCCAAGCTGAGGGGCCAGAACTGTTCTAAAACTGAGTGGAAAGGAGTCTTGTACATATATGGCAGATAAAATTCATATTTCAAGAGAAATGTGGGTATCCAAATGTGCCAGCAGGATATTCAGTTCTGTATTAGTCCAGATATTTTTTTGTTAACAGGAGCCAATTTATTGACCAAGAAAGGAAATGTATCAAAAATTGGTGCTGAATATAAAATGAAGTCTCTGCTTTTTGGGTGTCTGCTTGGTTTCATTTTTAAGAAGGACCAAGTATGAATGAGGGAATTTATATTAAAATTTATATTTAAGATTATTAAAGCTTCTTCACAGACTGCAGATATTAATATCCAGACCATGGTAGCAGATAATCTCCCAGCAGGGAGTGGTGTTTGAACCATGAAATGTCAGTATTCAGTTGTAGGACGAATGAACTCAGGGCTTTGTAGATCCTTGTAGGAAAGTTTAAGTTCTTACTTGTGAATAAATATAAAATATTAATTATTGAAGGATATTTTAGAGGGAATGTAGTCTGACAGTGGATGGTTGTAAAGCAGCTGCCCCCTGCCTTCAGAGGAAACACAATTATAAAGGAATTGTACTGGGTGAAAAAAAATGCATCTAATATATTTTGAAATAAAAATAAATCCTTAGAAATTAGATATGGCTGTCAATACTCTGAGAAAATCTCTAACCAAATTAATGCCATGATAAGTATATTTGTTGTGGGTTTAGTGGATTTTACAAGGGAGGCATGCCTAAGAATTTGTAAACACTATTTATTAAATCTGATGGAGGGGAAAATTTAACCATATGGTGGTAAGGCATGGAGGGAGCACGCTCTGGCATGCAAAGCATTTCATTAGCAAAGTCACTGCTCCTCCAAAACTGGCATCAGTCTTTCCTCTTGTGGATGGTTTGGAAAAGGTAGAAGATGGGTGAGCAGCTGAGGCTGGGGAGGAGGGGATGGGAAGGAGGGATGAGGGGAGGCAGCGCAGCCCTGGCTCCGCGGGACAGACAGACAGACAGACAGACAGTGGGACCTGCCTCTGAGGGTCCACGAGCCCTGCTGCTGCCCTGAGGGGAGAGGAGGACACAGTGGAGGAGCTGAAGGAGCTCCATTTTCCCTCCTTTGGCCATCAGGAGGATTCCTTGGCTTGGCTGATCCTGTGGTGGTCCATGGTAGGGGTGGGTGCAGCCTGCCCAGGGAGCGTCGTGCGCCAACGGGCAGGAGCCACGAGAGCACAGGGCACACAGACAGACAGACAGACACAGACAGACAGACACAGCAGCTGGGCAGTGAAGGCATAGGAAGGTCCAGGCATAGAGTTCTAACAAGAGATTATTGAAGTCTAACCCTGAAGGGGTCCAGGGCCCAATGACACAGACTAAGGAGAGTCCGGGGTATAAATACAGGCAAAGAGGGGGCAGGAAGAGCATCAGGGATCCGATGGTCTGAGGGCTCAGGGGTGGTACTCAGGGAAGGGACCAATAGGGAATCCCAGGATGGATGGGCAGGGTTACACAAACCTTCAAGGAACAAACTACTCACGCTTAATGGCTTTTGAACTAATTACCATACGGAGTGGGGAATGGGATGTACCAAACTTATGAATATGTATTTGTATTTTGGGGATTCAATACTTGTATAGATAAAAGGACTCTGTAATCACCTGTAAATTGTGGTGTGTATTTGGGAGTTATCCCACAATAAACATTCACTTTCTAACTCTAAACTGTTAGAGGGTTTTTGACCATCACAGTTGGATATCAGTACTAGATCAATATCCATATTTTTAATAAATCAGGGTAACACACCCACAGACACACTTGGGTCTGTTACAGCTGAGCTGCTTGAGGAGGCTGGCAGCACTGCATCTCATTTGTTACTGGAGAAATACATGGAGGAATTTACAGCATTTCTAATGGTTGATATGATAAACTTCCATTAGCAGATAATCACAGAATGGGTGAGATTGGAAGGGACCCCAATCCACCCTCCCTGCCCACATGGGCTCATCCACAGTTTCAGGATCCTGATTCTGCATGTGAGGCTTTAGGGACAGCCTTGGTCCTCTGGGCCCTTGAGCAGTGACTGCATTGGAATTCAACTACAGACTTTATCTATGTTTTTCCCTTAATTTTCTGTGCCTGTACTAAATGGCAGGGCAAGGCTATGTTCCTAATTGCACTCTGTAATTTCCAATTTACTGTTTAAGTGGTGCAGGCAAAAGAGAGAAAAACTGAAATGGAGAGAAGCACAGCTTTGCCTAAGGCAGTCTGCTGAAGATGAGGCAGAATAAGGCACTGAATAAAAGAAAATAAAAATTGCAGGTATTAGAAAATTGGCCAATGAAGAGGTCTTGAATTCCAGTTGTAAAAAAAGGGAAAGGGCTTTCATTCTTTCCAGTTTCAGTGTGCTATCCTGCAGATGAGCTCTGTGTATTATGGTGTATGATCAAGTTTGAACAGTAATTCTACATGATTGTTCCTTAAAAATTGCTATTGATGCTTTTGGTTAACTCACCTTTTCACAGCTCTCCTGCTTCAGAGCATGGGGCTGTGAGGAGAATACTGAACCATTCTCAGGCTGGCTACTGATTTAAAAACTGTCTCTGTGAATCTGGAGGGATGACAGAGGATGGCCCTTCCATGAAACACTTTGTAGGGATCAAGGAAGTACATTTAAATTGTAATACAGTTCCTAAAAACATGTAAAATTCTAAGAGTGGAATTGTTTCCACTTCAGAGCAAAGCTGTGGGGGTTTTCTGGTGGTGCTGAGGTCACACAGTGCCAGGCACCCATGTGAAGGGAGGTTTCCTCGTGCTCTGGGTAGGGTGGATGGGCTCAGTATCACTGCTGGTGTTGGCAGGAGGAGGGAACAGATGGTTGTCTACTGGAAATGAGACTTTTGTTATGAGGAATAGTGTTTGCTCCAACCAGCACATCAAGCTCAACCTTTGACACAGGTTATGTGGGTCAAAGCAGTTTTTGCATTTTTGGGATGTTTTGGGGCTGACACCTTTAATATCAAAAGGTGCAAACATGGTTTGACCATATAAAGCCTGATTACACCCTTTTCAAATGCAGTTTGGGAAATATGAAGTGCCTACTCCGACTTTCTCCACTAATTGTAAATATAATTTGTAAACAGCTGCATGATTTCGAAATTCCATCTCCTGTGATGAATACAGAACAATTAAAGTTATAAGTAAAAATAATTTATGGGATATGTCAAAACTAAAAATATATTTACATAGAGCTGTATTGCTTGAAATACAATTTCATCAATCTGGAGGAGGCTCTGGACAGTATTCAAGGAACCTGGAGATGAAAAAGATGGGAAGACAACACAATAAACTGAACATCTTCATTTGTGAGGCAACTAAAACCTATCACTGAATCTCTGCTGCTATAATAATTCCCTCCCTTCTCACACAGCTCCACAATACTGACAAATCTAAATATGAAGAAGAAAAATGTCTGTAGAAGGCTGTTATTTTGCTGCCTGAATTGTGTCAAGGAAGTGTAAATATAATCACATTTTATCCTCCAATCTGAAATGGATTTCAGTTGCAGAGATCACAATGTAGCTTGCCTTGATTGATAACAACTCCCTTGTTCCTATCAGTAATACGGTGAGTGGGGAGGAAGGAGAAAGGAGATTAGCTCGTGACAGAATTATTAGGCAATTCACCCAAAATCCTGTATCTTTATTTGTGCCAGGAAGGGAGAACACACCCCAAAGGTTTGTGGTGAGAACCAGACCAGTCTGAGGAAATTCTTTCTACAATTATTTCAATGCAGAGGCCCAGGTGGTACCACAGGATACACACAGCAATGTTATCTCTCTTAGAGTGATCTGTAAGAAGGTTGCAGTTTTCTTGGACTTGTTATGCACAAATTAATTCTGGCTGATATTTCTGATAATGTGGCCCCTCAGCTTGGGAAGGACCTTGAGACGCTCGAGCGCGTCCAGAGGAGGCAACGAGGCTGGAGAGGGGCTGGGAACACAAACCCTGTGAGGAGCCACTGAGGGAGCTGGGGGTGCTCAGCCTGGAGAAAAGGAGACTCAGGGGTGACCTCATCACTCTACAACTCCCTGAAAGGTGTCTGTGCTCAGCTGGGGTTGGGCTCTGTCTCCAGGCAGCACTGACAGACCCAGAGCACACAGCCTCAAGCTGCACCAAGGGAAATACAGGTTGGATTTTGGGAAAAAGTCTTTTACAGAATGGGTGATAAAGTTCTGGAATGGCTGCCCTGGGCAGGTGGTGGAGTCCCCATCCCTGGGTGTGTTTAACAAAGCCTGGATGTGGCACTGGATGCCAGGGTTGAGTTGAGGTGTTGGGGCTGGGTTGGACTCGATAATCTTGAAGATCTCTTCCAACCCAGTGTTTCTGTGAATTCTTGGTGCTTTCAGAAACAGCTGACAGCAGGTCAGTAAAGACTCAAAGCACCTTGGCCACTTCTGGAGGGGATTCTTGCTCCTTCTGTTGCACAGCTGACTGTAAGAACCTGAGCTCTTGCTCCCTTGCAGCTCTCCAGCACAGCTGTGCTCCAGAGTGGAAGTGCCTCTCCTGCCCCTGCTTGTGTGAGCTGCATCCTGCTCTGCTCCCAGCTGCTCCTGCCCCCTCCCCAGGGCAGGACAGCAGCCCTGTCCCTCTCACAGGTGCCAGCCCAGCCCTGCTGGAGCCAGGCTGGCTGGACAGAGCTGCCAGCAGGGCTCAGGGGCACGAGCAGCACTGGAAGGGCCCAGGCTGCCCTGCAGGAGCAGGGGCATCCCCTGGCAGCACCCAGGGTGGGAGCAGAGCACAGCCAAGGCAGTCCTGTAGGGGGATACAGCATGGGTAAATGAAGGTGGTATAGAATGTAATCTTATCCTCCAATGAGTTGGGGCTGGAGCAATTGCTAAAGATTAGGAGCAGGCCTGATCTTAACAGGCCACACCTGTAGCCAATAAGAACAGTGGTATAAAAGAGTGAATTGGTGGGATCTGGAGTCAGGTAGCTGCTGTGAGGACCAGGAACAGTCAGTGCTTAGAGGAGCTGCCTATGAGAAACATCAAGGAGGTATGAACCTCTGGCAATATGGAATCCTTGCACTATAATAATCATAAGAGAACTCTTGATGTATAAGACAACAGGGGTCCCAGGGCTGGTTCCTCTCCTGCACAGAGCAGGGTCCTCACAGCTCTGGCTGCTGAGCAGGACAAGGGGCCCTTCTGGGGCTGTGCAGTGCTGAGAGCAAACTGGGTGGGCTTTGGCCTCCTTTGGCCACTGACTTGATTTATTTGGCAGCTGGAAACAGTGTGACTGACAGCTAAAGAACAATGGAAATAGGATGGAGGGAGGCATTGCTGGTGCTGTGGTCTTGTCTGACCTCCTCCATGTGTGGTCATTCAGTGAAGGAGTGGCTGATATTTGGCACATCTACAGCTTTAGATTCTCAAATGAATCCATACAGTGCCTTATAGATTGTAAATTAAATCCCAGCCTGGAGCTGTCTCCTGGTTTTCTCTCTTCCAGTTCTTCAGTAGATTAATTCCTAACCTGATCATTTGGCCAGCAACTGAATTTTCTCCTTGTGTTTCCTCTCACAGAGCTCCATCCATTCCCTGTGCCTTCCCCAGGTGTGTCTGTGCAGTAGCTGGCAGGGCTGTGAGGGAGCACAGCGTGTCTGAGCTCTGAGCACTTGGTAGGCAGCCAGAAATGACGCATGTGGAGACTCCCCTCCACAGCTGTATCCTTTTCAAAGTGATGTTTGCAGCAGAGAGCTACAAAAGTGCTATTATGTTGTCTTGAGTGGCTATGTGGGTTGCATTCTAAGAGCAGGGATTAAATTTTGCCATCACTGCCCATGAGCAATTTGCTATTGTGCAGCCAGAAGCTTTCAGGGCAGGTTATTATTGCTGTCTGCATGGCTTGAAACCTGAAACAGGACTCCCAACCTTGGAAGAAAAAGATAATCCCTTTTCCTCTGTTGTTGGCATTACTGTCTTGGAAGTCAGAGAACTGCAGCCCCCCCCTTCTCCTCTGCTGATGATCCTGTGCTCAGAGGAGCTGCTGGGTTTGCTTTGCTGCATCCCAGGACGGGCTGGGATGGATTTGGCTGCTCCTACTGGAGGGGTCTGTCACAGACATCTTTTATGAAAGATCCTTTCCTTAGGATTTTCCTCCTGAGAAGCTGAGAGGCCTCAGGAACAAAATGTAACCAATGGTTATCTGCTGCTGTGGAATGCAACAGGTGCATCTGGGATTGGGCTCATGTGGTTGTTTCTAATTAATGGCCAATCACAGTCAGCTGGCTCAGACTCTCTGTCTGAGCCAGAAGCCTTTGTTACCATTCTTTCCTATTCTATTCTTAGCTAACCTTCTGATGAAATCCTTTCTTCTATTCTTTTAGTATAGTTTTAATATAATGTATATCATAAAATAATAAATCCGCCTTCTGAAAGATGGAGTCAGATCCTCATCCTCAGACCCCTGTGAACACGGTCACAGCTGATGGAAGGCCCTGTGTGCCCAGGGATCCCCATCTGTGCACAAATGAGCACTGACAGCCACTTCTGGGCACAGGAAGTTACCCAGCAGGTAACAGAGAGCAGAGCAAGAGGCAAACCCCTGAAAGCTGTGTTTATTTTTATTTTATTAGGGGCCAGACATAAGAGTGACAGATTGGCTTGCTGGAACAGAAATTGCTAAAGAACAGAGATATTTATTGTTGTCATATATAGTGCAAGCATTCTATTGTCATTACATTGCAAAGGTTCCATATTGCTGGAGTTTCATACCTCCTTGATGTTTCTCATAGGCATCTCCTCTAAGCACTGACTCTTCCTTGTCCTTGCAGTAGCCAACTGAGTCTAGTTCCCCCCATCCACTCTTTTATACCACTTGTTCTTATTGGCAATGGGTGTGGCCTATAAAGATCAGGCCTGCTCCTAATCTTTAGTAATTGGTTCAGCTGCAACTCTTTGGGGGATAAGATTACATTCTATACCACCTTCATTTACCCATTCTGTATCCCCCCCTACTATTTATCACCAAAGACTGTTTCTTCCATTATTGTTTTCTAGGCATGGCAGAAATATTAACAGCTCAAGATGCTTTGAATTAAAGCAAACCCCATTCCCCTCCTTTTCTCACTGCACTCCATCTCTCCCCCAGTCACAATCCAGATCACAGAAATACTCACCACTGCCTCCCAAATTACTTGGGTTTTTTTTCCTTTCAGACAGGCAAAAAGTTACCCTTGAGTGCACACTGTTTTGAAGAGGTACTACCATATATTTGCACTTTTTGGCTTTTCCAATTTTCTCTGCTTGAAATACTCCCAATTAACCCCAAATTTCAATCCTTTTCCTCATTATATAATAATTCAATTGATATTCAGTTGACTCCCACAGAATAACTTCATATCTGTCTTAAGTATATCAGCTTGATATCTAAGTAAATTTACCATTAAAATTATTCCCAGTCATTTTTTCTTGGCCTCATCTTCATAATGAAGAATTTGGCTCTTTGTAAAACAAGTGCTAATGGACATAAGCGGCAGTTGTTAAGCCTCCTATCTTACCTCAGATGAACCCTCTCAGTCCTCCTGTGTGAAGATCAAGACCCCCAAAACCCCAGAAGAAGTCCTAGGAAGATCTGAAGAAGGTCACCTGTGTGGATGAAATTGCTTCAGGAATCAGAGTGACTTTTCTTTCCTTTTTCTCTGGATCCATATTCATTCTATCTTATAAAAAGTTCTCTTTGAGAGAAAAAATTTGTTAGTTTTTACTCTAAGGAATGATACGAATCTCCTTTCTGAGAAGAAAGGGCCTGGGACAAAATCACCTTTCTAGAAGATGTCCAGACACAGAAAGAGGCCCAGTGAATCTTGATTTTATTGCTCCTGGTTTTCCCTGGGGTTGATCCAGTGCTGCTGGGAGAGTGCAAGAATCAAAGTAGTCATTGTATGAGGGATGAGGTTCAAGGCATCACTCTGCCCAAGGAAATGTCAGGGATTCTGGACTGAGATCCTGGATCTGGGCATGGTTGGAATGAGCTGGTGGAAGGCCATCTGCTAAACTAGACCATGTTCCTCTGGCCCAGAAATTGTTTTGTGGGTCAGAATGTCCCAAGTCCAGTTTCTCCTGGATATCTCTCTCTTACTGCAGTGTCTGAGCAGGTACAAGCTTTGCCTGAAGCTTTTCCACAGATGAGGCCTTTTCTGCCTGCACTGCCCTGTTGTCACTTTCACGTTCTCTGGAAAAATCCCTTTGCCCAGGATTTTTCTCCTGGGAAGCTGAGAAGCCTCAGAGAAAAGGGAAACAATTCTTACCTCATTTGCTTCTCCTGTGTTGTGCTCCTGTGGAATGTGTTTGGAGATTGTTTACCTACAGGTGATTGTTCCATTGCATTCTGCTGGGAGTTGTTTTCACTCTTTGGCCAATCAGGGCCAAGCTGTGTCAGGACTCTGGAGAGAGTCAGGAGTTTTCATTATTATCTTTATAGCATTCTGTCAGTATCCTTTCTGTATTCTTTAGTATAGTATAGCATTCTTTAATATAATATAGTATCATAAAATAATAAATTAGCCTTCTGAGAACATGGAGTCAGATTCATCATTCCTTCCTGCCACAGGGATCCCTGCAAATACAACACCCTGTGACCTCACACAGCAGGCTCTCCCTTCAGCACCTTGGCACGATGCTGCTCAGGGCCACAAACAGCATTTTGGGGGTTCATTTCGTCTGTGAGATAGATGAGCAATGCCATGGTTGGCTCCCACAATTAAAGGCAAATATCCTGTATATATGTTAGGAGCAGTTTTATAGATTTATAGTTGTGTTTTCCCCCCCTTGTGTTGTTCTCAGGGGTGCCCTGGGTTTGGGACATTTGGGAGGGTCACTTGTTCCTGTGGCAGCACCTGAGCTCCAATCAAGGTGTCAGGCAGTGATCTCCAGCACTGGGCAGGGAAGGAGGAGTCCATGGACAGAACTTTGGGAGGGGATAAAGGGTTAAAAGGGGAAGCATCCATGGTGTGGGTGAGCACATGGTGGGAAAGATCCTCTGCTCCAGGTGCTGTAATATTTATTCAGTCATCTGTTGTATTTTTCATAAGGTTTTAATAAACCTTTTAAAATCTTGGAAGTGAATATCATTTCTCACATCTGGGAATTGTGCCTCTGTCAAATCATTTTTAACTGGGCCAGTGGTTCCAGCATGGGCACCTTTGCAGCACTTCCATGGGAAACAAAGCTCCAGCAATGTCAGATTGGATTGACCTGCTGTTTGAGGAGGTTGTGGAATTTAATTAGCACTCAGAGACGCACTTGGCGAGCTCAGGATGCAAAAACGTGATTGGAGTATCTTTGTTTCCATGCTACTAAAATCTGCCTGCAAATTAAATAACCACATGGCTTTTCTGGTCAACATTTGCTGGTGGAGAATGCCAGGGTGGAGGAGGGAGATGCAGTGGTGGGGGCTGTAAGGCTGGTGCAGTGCCCTGCAATGGCACCAAGCCCATGGGCAGGGCATTCAAACAAGCTCAGGAGCAGCTCAGAGCTGCAGTTTCAGGTGTAGGAGTGAAAGAATCCCCTCCCCTGCCTCCCCCAGCCCCTCTCTCCTGACAAATGAGGAGCTCCCATTGCATTTCTGCACATCTCCTGGCAGTGCTGCTGCTTTGGAGGAGAGAGTGGAATAATCAGCTTTGTGCAGTCTCCCTTGCTGGAGAGAAGAGACAGCAGTGAGTTGTGGGGGGTGTAAATGGGATGGACACACAGCTCTGGCTCTGCTACAGCCCCATGTCCCTGCTGCTTGTCCCAGAGCACAGGCTGTGGCTGCCTGCCATGGCATAGGAGATTTCAGTGGCTTTTCCGTCATGAATTTTTCTTTCTTTTCCTTTTTTCCCCTCTTCCCTTTCTGCGAGCAGATGAAACATGCACTTAATTTTCAGGAAAGTGACTGCTGTGGTAGCAGCTGTGGGAAATCAAATGCACAGCAGGCCCCCATAATTCACAATAATTTTGTGTAGCAGTTTCTGATGATGTGATATCAGGTGAAAATTATCCCTGCTACTTTCTCATGTCCTACATCTTTGAACTCCAGCCTTCTTTTCCATTGGCATCTGTGCCTAAGGCTACCAGATTATTGACAGGGGACAAGCAATATCATAGATGTAGTTCCTAAATCTTCCTTGTAAACATATTGCTGGGGATGCACACAGGGTGCTGCTGGAGACTCAGCAGCAAAGACCATTGTTGTTAGCCCTTTAATCTCCACTGTTTTTATTTACACAGACTCTTTTGCAAGAAGCATCCATTTGGATCTATTATATTTACCCTCAGATGTGTTAGTTACTTGTGGGGAGATAAAAATGATAATGATTTCTCTGTGTCACAGGATTTTATTTTAAATGGAAATCTAACATAGCATATCATGTTTTATTATTGTTCTAAGTTCAGTTATTAGTATCTGAGGATATGCTTCCTTCCCTGTCTCTACTCAGAGGATGCAGCTGGGTTTGGCTTAGGGCACTGGAAGGGATGAATTTACCACGTAGCAGAGGTGGTGCAGCCCTTCCTTCTAAAATAATCTGGGAATTGCACTTGGAGAAATGTCCCAGGATGCTGATGCCCCATCAGCCAGGACACACTTGGAGGACATGAGACCCAAAGCTCCGATCTCCTGCCCAGGAAGGAGAAGGCCTCCAGGAGTCACTTGGCCCAGGAGGGGCTTTGGAGCACGTTGTGATGAAAGCACAAAAGCCCCACGGCCCTAAAGGGGCCCTAAAAGCCTCTGAGGGGCCCTAAGAGGCCAAATGGATTGTGCAGAGGTGCATTTTCTTGAGATCACATCAAGGGGTCACCTGCCTTATGTTGTCAGCAGGACTCTGGGATCAGTGTGGGCTGTAGCATCAGATTCCTGAGAGAGCTGGGCTTGAGAAGGGAGGGACCATGGGACAGTAGTTACAGAAGACACTGGTGCAGGGTGAAACCTATTGCAATCAGATTGAGTTTTAGCTTCTTTTTTGTCAAGGTCAGGATTAAATGTGCCAGACGGAATTTCTGTTGGGACTCAGATGTTTATCAGTTCTTATCTCTGTTACATTCTCACAAACCCTGAGTTCTACAGCACTTCACTCTAAAAAACTGAAAATGGAGCCCCATCTCTCTTTCTACAAGGCCTTTTAAGGATAAACTGTCCAATTAAGAAATGACACCTACATTATTTTTACTTTTAACCCAAAACCAACTACCCATGGCCCACAATGCGGACTTTTTCATTCAATTACACAAAACCACCGAAACCCATGGAGAAGAAGATGAGAGGAGAAAGGAGAGAAGGAAAAGAAGAATGACCAGCCTCCACCCTAAAACCTCCATCTTGCTTTATATGTATTACTATATTCTAAAACCTTAAACTCTAAATTTTCCACCCTGTGATATCACACACTTCTATTCAAACTCCACACCCATAATCTCAGTTCTATAATTCAATTTTGGAAACCTTCTCCACAGCCTTAGGTCAAATGCAGTGTTCTCTTGGGGGTCAGTGCATCTCAGCAGAGAAAGTCTGAAATTCTCAGCAACCAGAGTTCCAACACAATCTGAGATATCATTTCCATTGCCAGGTATCAAATGGGGCTGTTACTGCTTGGTTGGAAAGAATGTTTAAATATTGATGATGATTCTGCTCAGCAGAGCATTGCATCTACTGAGAGGACCCCGTGAATCTGGAATATTTAATGCAATCAGCTGGAATGTAATGCACAATATGTACAGCCTTGTTCAGCCTGTGCATTTAATCACTGCTCTCACAAGGATATTACCTGCAATAATTCTATGCCAAGCCTCAAGTGGGGAACAAAAACTCCTTCTCAAGGGAATAGCAACAGGAGTTCCTTCTATGATTCTGGTTCCCTTGCAGACATATCCTCAGAAATAAAATTGTCCTAAATAGTACAGACTTAATTTGCAAATAAAAGCAAAATACTATTTATCTGTAGTTACTGGTTTAGTTACTGTTGGGAAGCCATTGTATTTATTAACTTAGGAATTAATAAAAAAGGTTACTTATTTGGAGACATACAGGAATTCTTACTCCTTTTGCAATTAATTCATAATATCAGTCAAAGATTGCCCCATTAATATTCTTTCCCCCTACTTTTCCCTTGGAAATTCCCTTCCTACCAGGATCTTCCAACAACTCTGGAAGACCACATAATGCTATAGTGAGCAAAAATAGGTCAAATTAGAGAAAATAGTTTGTTTGAAGTTTTAAGCTGAAGATCAATGATTGATGGATTCAAGAAAGAGACTGCACCAGTGCACCACCAGCCTGTTTCTAGGAAAGAGAGGTGTGCTCCTGTCTTGGTTTGAAAAGCCAGGAGTCTGCTAAGGAAGGCAGGAGCCTCCCCTAAATGGAAAATGTAAACCCCCTCCCTCCCAAATATTATAATTTTGAAATTAAGGGGCTCTCAGGCAAAGATATGGGAGTAGGAATAACAGTTCTTTACTAGGGAAATTAAAAATACAACTGCAATAGTACAAAAAAGAAAACAAACCATTGATAGAATCAGAGCAGGCCCTGTCCCCTGTGTGTCAGGGGGTGGCACAGCCCCATCCCATGGGGGCTCAGCCCTCCTGCAGTGCCAGCTGTGGCTCTGCTGGAGCAGGGATCCTGCACAAGGGGGGAGTTTTCCTCTGCAGCTCCAGGGCTGCTGCAGATGGGCCTGGGCTCCCTCTGGCCATGCAGGGCAGCAGAAGCTGCTCCTCTGGCAATGCACTGGGCAAAGGCTGCTGTGCTGTGCCAGGCTCACATTGGATCCAGGCAGGAATGCTTGGCTCCTGCCCTGGGCGCAGCATCTCCCCATGGGATGCTGGAATTGGATCAGCCCTGCAGGGACACTCAGTGGCCATGGACAGCAGAGATCTCCTGCAGGGAGGATTGGCTGGGGGAGAGATCAAGAAAACTGCCCCAAGAACAGCAGAGAACTGCCCCAGCTCTGACACATGGGGACAGAACACACATCCCCATTTCCAACCTGAGACACTCCCTGACACATCAGATGTATCAAGAGCTCCTGCAGGGGCAGGGTTCTAACAGCTGATGTATCCTGTTAGTGGAGACACAGACAATAAAGAGAATGACACAAAGTTCAGCCAGCACTGATAAAATGAACACAACCTGACCAGACAAACCTGTGAATTTGTGGCTTGCAGGGGCAATAGACACAGCTCCAGTGGTAAGACCCAGATCTTTCCATGGATTCTGGCTCCTGGTCAGTTGAGGTGCTGGGGCTGGGTTGGACTCAATGATCCTGAAGGTCTCTTCCAACCTGGTGATTTTGTGAATTCTGTGAATGGGCTTGGAGAGACAAGCAGGGGACACCAATAGGGAATCTTTTTCCACTAACAAAAAAATCCACCCCAAACCTACAGCAGCGGACAAGGAGGATTTAATGGCTGAGTAACAGCCCCCACTACCCCCCATTCCATGAATTCTGGGGGTGTGACCCAGATCCTGTTTTTACTTCAGGCACTATTGAGTGATAAGGACCAGGATAGGGAGGGAGAAGGCCATACCACTCTAATGGAAACTTGCAGGTCCCCACAGAGCTACACCAGCTGCATTTTCACTTCCACTGGTGCTGCTGAACCTGGGAAGAAGCACAAACCGAGCAGAGAACTACAGTGCTGTCATGCTGGAAATAAAGCCTGTTGAATAATCCTGAGGTGCCACAGCCCTAATTCCTTCCAAGCAGGCAACCACCATAAACACAGCTCAGCACTGACTCATCACATCAGCTCCTTGTAGCAGGCAAAGACATTAGGTGGAAGTGAAAATCCATCCATTTTTATTTCTTCTAAGAGCATGGCATTGGGCATACAAAGGTGTATAACCAGCCCCTGGACTGCACCTGGTCTCTACAGGAAGGTTTTTGAAGAGCTGAGACAGTGTGTTCCTCCAGAGCTAAATGCAAATAGCAGCACTACATCTCCAGTGCAGGAGGAAATTGGGTTCACAGGGAGGTGAAGCTGCTCCCCCACCAGCCACTGATCCTCAGCCCCTTTTCCAGGTATGCTAAAAGTAATCCCTCACACTCGCAGGCAAAAACCCCATGAAAAACAGCAAATTACTTGGTCATTCTTACACTGATCTGAGGCCCTGCATCTGTGAGCAGCTGAACCCAGCTCTGTTGTACAGGTGCCTGTGACAGCCATCCCTTGCAGAAAGCTGCTTCAGTGTCTGAGATAAAACACCCTCCCCCTTTCATCAGCAAGCTCCAAATTCAGAGCACTGGGGCTGGGGATGTGTCCTGCCCACACCTGGGGGTGTGCTGGGAAAGGTAGGATCAGGTGGAACTTTGTTTTCTTTCAGGAAAAATTAAAAGAGCTACATTTAGGAGGAAGAAGCCCTAGGATAAAAAAAAAAAAAAAAAAAAAAGGCAAATAATCAAATAATCCAGAAGTGGGGGGGAGGGGAGAATATAAAAGGCTCTGTTTTTAATCAGGAAAAGCAATTTAGTTGCAGTTTTCTGCATAATTCTGCTGAAGAAATAAATTATGCAGAAGAATGTGCTTTTCTCCTGAGGCTAAAAAAAGAACAAGTGGGGCTCAGGGAAATGCCTGGGACTTACATGTGTTTGCTATTTAGCTGTATTTTTTGACAATTCCTTGTAGGTTGAATGGTTTATCCTGCAAGCTCCAGCTCTGAAATGGACTCCTGACAGGCGTGCAGCAGCAGTGCCCTCTCATATGGGAGAAATTAGTTTTCTGTGGCATGGCAGCATCTGGGAAAAGCCTTTTGGGTTTTTGGGGGGCTGTTGGAGCCCCCCACATCCATGGTGGGGCAGCTCTGCCCTATGGGGCTCGCTGAGCCTCCTCCCTCCCTCAGCTGCTCACCTGGGTGGGTGTGAGTGTTCCTTGGATTATCTGCGGATATGGAAACCCTATCAAAAACAGATTCTGATGGAGGCAAGGTTGCCTTTTCTATTGCTATGCTAAAGGAAAAAAAAATGTTGCAGTTTTTATTTCTTGGATGTTTTGTGCAGCATTTTCCAAACTCATGAGACGAGTTTATTTCCCGAAAAAAAGAAAAATCCAGGTGCAGAACACTGAAATTCTGGGTTCCTTAACAGGAAGGGTGTAAATTTTAAAATTACTTATTTTCCACTGAAATGCTTGGGTTTGGGACTTCAGAGCTCAAAGCACTTAGATATATTGGAAAGCTTTTATTCTAAGCTTTAAAATATTAATTTAGAAATCCTTCAATGCAAGATCCACACGAATACCTAATCAAAAGTATGCTGATTTTTTGGTTTAGTTGATTAAACATGAGTAAGAAACTTGAACATACAGTGGGTTTTGCAGGGGGGAAGTACAAATTGAGAGGCAAAACACAGACTTTGTCCTTCAAACTCTGGGTTTTTCTGTAGATATCCAGGTTCAACCAATTACTGAGTCCCTCCTGCTCATCTCTAGCGGTGTTTAGAAACTGGGACCAGCATTTGTGAGGTTTTTAGCAGGGGGCTCTGAAGTGGCTTGGGCTGTGCATTCAGCTGTCAGCCCCATGGGGAGGTGGCATCAGGGACTTGGAGCCCTAGAGATAAGAGGCTGTCACTAAGGACATGAAACAACAAAATGCTGCTCTTTCCAAGGTAAAAAAGGGACTTTTTATTTTCTGACTCCAACATTTATAGTTTTCCAAAAGTGACAGTGGGTTGGAGGGTGAAAGTGCCGCCTCTCCAATGACACTGGACAAACCAACAGTCCATCAAATTTCTTCTCCTCCATAAAGAAGGCAAATCAATAAGTTATTTACATAGAGTGTGAGAAAGTTCATTACAAGAATGTAAATATCAGAAGGCTTAGAAAGACTTAAAAAATCAGGGCAACGAGGCAATGAGGAGAACACGAGGAATGGGGATGAGCCCTGAGGTTCTGTATTGCAGGAGTGTTGTATTTGTGGGGTGCCCCATGGCAAGGAAGGAATGATGAATCTGATTCCATGTTCTCAGAAGGCTAATTTATTATTTTATGATACTATATTATATTAAAGAATGCTATACTGAACTATACTAAAGAATACAGAAAGGATACTGACAGAATGCTATAAAGATTATAATAATGAAAACTTCTGACTCTCCTCAGAGTCCTGACACAGCTTGGCCTGTGATTGGCCAAAGAGTGAAAACAACTCCCAGCAGAATCCAATGGAACAATCACCTGTGGGTAACCAATCTCCAAACACATTCCACATGAGCACAACACAGGAGAAGCAAATGAGATCAGAATTGTTTTCCCTTTTCTCTGAGGCCTCTCAGCTTCCCAGGAGAAAAATCCTGGGCGAAGGGATTTTTCAGAGAATGTGAATGTGACACAGGGGTGCCTGGCTGAGGAGAACTTGGATTCTCTGTAGGGAGTTTCTTCTCCTGAGCCATTCCTGCCCTGGAGCTTGTCTGGGACGCTGGAGCAGTGTCTGGGGCTCTGTCACCTCTGCAGAGGACACATGTCCCCCTGTGTGCCAGCTTCTCCTCAGTAGCTCTTTGTGGCTGGCATTGCTTTGGGGTCTGGTAAGGAAACCCAAAGGATAACTTTGGGATAACTTCAGTACATCAGAGGGGAGGAATACTCCTGAGTCTGGGAACTTAAATCCTCTTGAAGCCTTCAGCAACGAGCTGATGTTTCTCAGAGAGAGGTTTGCTGGTGTCTCCTGAGGTGTGTGGAGGAGAGGAAAGGATGGCAGCAAGAACTTTGTTAATTTAAAAGCTTGGGCAGGTGTGGCATTCACATTCTCTGAACATGATTCCTTTGCCCAGGATTTTTCTCCTGGGATGCTGAGAAGCCTCAGAGAAAAGGAAAACAATTCTGATCTCATTTGCTTCTCCTGTGCTGTGCTCCTGTGGAATGTGTTTGGAGATTGTTTACCCACAGGTGATTGTTCCATTGCATTCTGCTGGGAGTTGTTTTCACTCTTTGGCCAATCAGGGCCAAGCTGTGTCAGGGCTCTGCAGAGAGTCAGGAGTTTTCATTATTATCTTTATAGCATTCTGTCTGTATCCTTTCTGTATTCTTTAGTATAGTATAGTATTCTTTAATATAATACAGTATAAAAAAAGATAAATTAGCCTTCTGATAAGATGGAGTCAGATGCATCATTCTCTCCCCTCATTAGTGGGGAGAGAATTTACATTTACAATGTGCAGGTCCCTCCATTTCTGGGGGATGTATTGGAACCCTAGAACAGACATACCCCAAGGATGTGAAATACTGCCAAGGTAATTGGAATTTCTAACATGCAGATTCCTTAAGCCACAGGTGCCACAGAAGCTCCTAAATATCATTTTATGTTTGTGGCTATAGTAATAATGTTTTCTGTGGGTCAGGGGCTTATTTAAATGAGATTGTGAGGAGATATAGAATTGAATTTAATTCCCTGTTTACTGTGAATTTGATTTGATGATGCCTAACAACTGCTTTATGATGAAGAAGACATGCATGATTACAGTTCATAGACATCTCATAGCTGGAGAAATAAATATTTTTTCTTAGTGATGTATCTGTGGAAACCATAATGTACATGCTGCCTTCCTACCATGATGGCTGCAGTTAAAAAAAAAAAAAAAAGCTGTTTGCTGCAGGGAAATCCCACTATTTCTAACAGGGATAAGAGCTGTGTTTTCTATAGCAGGAAATGGATAATGACTCTAATTTTTCTTCCTCATTTTGTAACTGTGTGTAGTGACTGGTCCTGGAAGATGCATGAAGTGCAACCAGGATGAACACAGTGCAGTGGGGACTGGCGTCTCCTTGAAATAATGGCCTGTTTTGTGAGCATGGTGGTTCAAAATATGAGAGACTGAAATCTTTTCTGCTTCAAACTGGCCCTCTGCTCTGTGAAGGAGAGTTTATGCTCCTGCTCCAGATATAAGGAACCCCCCCCTCAGCTGGGGGTTGGAATTAGGTGATCCTTAATGTTCCTTCCACCATTCTATGATTCTCTATTATGGAATGCATATAAAATCACTGATGGAAAATCCTTATTTTTTAAAAGGAAAATTGGAAAATAAGACAATTCCTTTTTTATTTTTTTTTATGCAGAGATTTTGAAATGTCAAATCCAATGCTCCACATCCAGAGAGTCTGTTCATATTCTGGGGAAAATCATCTGTTTTTCAGGCTCGTGTGCCTTTAGTTCAAGTAATGAAGACTACATTTACACATCAATTGCAACATGGAAATGAGTTCTGTGGCAGGTGAGCACACTGAAGGGCCTTTGCTCTGTCAGGGCAGTGGGAGCCGAGTGCTGTGCCCATCCTGCAGCTCTGACAGAGGATGGTGCTCAGCAGCAGCAGCAGCATTTCCCACCTTGCAGAGGCTCTGAAAGGCTCTGCTTTGGGACAGCACCTCCACTCAGCACTTTCTGGTGGTGGCTCTGTGCACAGACATGCTGGGTGCTGAATCAGCTCACTTTTAGGGCAATTTCCCCCTTGTCCTTCCCCCATCCCCAGCCAGGTTGATTTGCCTAATGGAAGCTGACAGTAAACCTCAGCCCTGATTGTCAGATTTCTCTGGAAACCTCAAGGGAAAGAGAGGAAGGCAGGCATTTGAGGAACAAAAATAGCACACATAATGAGCTCCCTTATTTAGCCAAACTGCTTTTTTAATAACCTTGCTTTTCCTTCTCACCCTGGCACAGACAGACACACTGAACAGGTGGCAGCACAACAATGGGATCTGCTCTGGGGGCTGGCATGGGCAGGGATGGATGGATGCCACTGCTGGCCCCTGGGCTACAGCTTGATCCCTCTGTGGAGATACAGCTTGGAAAAGCCACTTGGGAACAGTCTAAAAAATGATCTCTTCCTTCCTTATTTTGTTTAACTCATCTAAATCCTCATCTCCTGCCTGATTCAGGCTGTGTTTAACCTGGTGTCCCCCTGGCACAGGCTCAGGTTGGCACTGTGCTATGAGCTTTGGGCAACAGGGCCAGTCCAGCACAGTTTGTGTTTTCTACATCCAGATAGGGAAAATGGTTTTTCCCCAAGTTGTTTGGGATATTTTCTGGAAATGATATTTTTCATTTTTAAAATGATAAATATAATTTTCCATGATATTTTCTGAAAAATCCTCTTTGCCCAGGATTTCTTCTCCTGGGAAGCTGAGAAGCCTCAGAAAAGAATGTAAATAATAATTATCTGATTGCTGCTCCTGTGTTTGCTGCTTTGGAATGTGGTCTGGACATTGTTTACCAACAGGTGCATCTTTTAATGGTTCCATGTGAATTGTTTTACTTTAATGACCAATCACCATCAGCTGTGTTGAGGCTCTGAGGAGTCACAAGTTTTTATTATTCATTCTTGTTAAGCCTTCTGATGTATCCTTTCTCTTTCTTTAGTATAGTTTTAGTATAGCATATATAATGTGAAATATAATATAATATAATATAATATAATATAATATAATATAATATAATAATATCAGCCTTCTGAGAACTTGGAGTCAGATTCTCATCTCTCACCTTGTTCTGGGGACCCTCACAAACACCACACCCAAGGAAACCTGAAAACCATCTTTAAAGCAGGAAAAAGATGCAGAAAAGCATGCAAAGGAAGTTATTCTTCCTACAGTTTTCTTATGTACTCTTTAGAAGCTGGACCTGACAGTCTTTGATTTTGTGCCTGAGATAGTCTGTGCATGATGTTATATTCTGTGAAATAGTCTCCTGGGAAAGGGTTGTGGTTTTTAACTGTTCCAGAGGTGCGACTGACAAGCAAAGAAAGAAAATCTCCTTTATTGACTTCCCATAGAAAAATACAACAGAAGATAAGATGGAAAATATGATCAGTGTCATATAGATAGTGAGAAGAGATGATGGATGATACAGGGTTTGATTTATTTCAGGGTATGCCTGTTCTATCTCCTGGTCTTGGGGAGGACAGGGCTTTTCCAAATCACCCAGCCCTGGAGGTGATAAGCTGTACTTTTAGCATCACCCCCCTATTAAGCAGACTTTACCTTACTCCTCACTTTCTCTGGAGTCTTATTTTATGGTAATCAGCTGACAGTGAGATGAATTACAGAGACATGGCATGTCACTGTGATATTTTCTGAAAAATCTGCTTTGCCCAGGATTTTTCTCCTGAGAAGCTGAGAAGCCTCTGAAAAGAAATGTAAACAATAATTATCTGATTGATTTGGAATGTGGTCTGGAGGTTGCTTACCACCAGGTGCATCTTTGATTGGTTCCATGTGAATTGTTTTTAATTAATGACCAATCCCAGTCCAGCTGTGTCGGGACTCTGGTCAGTCACGAGTTTTTTATGATCATTCTTGTTAAGCCTTCTGATGTATTCTTTCTCTTTTTTTAGTATAGTTTTCTATATAATATAATAATAAATCAGCCTTCTGAGAACAAGGAGTCAAATTCTCATCTCTCACCTTGTCCTGGGGACCTCACAACACCACAAATGGATATTTTTATAGTGTTTTTTTTTGTTTCAGACCTATAAACTGGTTGAGCTGGATGTCACCCTGAGCAGTGAAGACTTGCAGCTTCTTCAGAGGCTTCAAACTAACTCAGAGCACACAGGTGTTTGGGTTCACACAGGTGCAGCAACTGGTGCTGAACAGTATTTGCAGTTATTATTTTGGTATTACTTCAAGTCAACCTAATTTCATTGTCAGTTTTGCTTACAATGAAGAAGTTAAAAGGAAAAGTAAGCTTGTCTATTAAAAATACCTAAATATTTTTATTCTAATGGGGATAAGAGCTAAATATCTAAATATTTTCAAATGAGCCTAATCTTGAAGTAACTTGTGTTTTAGTCCTTGGTTGTTCAGCTCCTAAATAACACTGCCAACTTTGGCTGTGCATTGAGAGATAAATGATGTCTGAATGTTATCAACTAGATAGGCTGTTAGCCCCAAATAAATCCCAGTAAGTTTTCTGGGTAAGGAGAACACAGAGGTCAGGTATGGAACATTTTGTGTTGCCTCAGAAATTTAAATCCATTTACAGTATATGTCTTATTTCTATCCAAATTCCAGAACTGTGCCATCTTTATTTTTTCTTGTGGATTGCTGTTGCTTTCTAATGCTTTTAGCTGATGAATTCAATCCCAGATAGATCTTTTGTCTTAGCTATATCAAATCAGCTGCTTCTGAATCAGGACAGGAGCCTAAGTTTTTGTTCAGGTATGTTTTTAGGGTGAGGTGTCCAGCTCAAAACCACTCTGGGAAGCCAAAGGCCAGTTTGAAAATGTTTCTGTGCTTTTATGAGAGAGTGATTTACCAGCCTCACAAGAGCTGTTATTGTTAGTTAGACTAACAATAGGCTATGGAATTTTCAGGTCTGTGCTGCTTTGTGCTTTGGGAAGTTTTTGTAATCATTCACCAGGCCAAGTTTGGAAATAATATCCAAGAAAGTAGAGCAGGACAAGTTTTGCACAACTCTTTTATATCTCCCTTTTTTGCACATGTTTTTTTTTCCAAACCCAGGTTTTCTCATCTCTGTCCTTTTCTGCCTATTCTGCTTCCCTGCTCTGTCCACTGTTTTCCCTTCTGGCCAGTCCTGCACATGGGAAATGATGAAACAGCTCCTGAATGACTTCACCAGTCATGTTCTTCCTTATTTATATCAAAATTAAACTTTCTTCTTGCCACAATATGCAGAAAAGACACCCCCCCCCCCCCCAGCCACAGGTGAGAAGAGTGCACATTAAATCTTCTCATCATTGTGCACTGCTTTGCCTCCTGCTGCTTTTATTGACAAGCCTTGCGAGTTTGTTAGTGAAAGTGGAAGAATGTAATTCTTATTTGTCTGGCTGAAGTGAAAAGGAAAGTCCTTCTCATCTTCTTAGCTTGAGCTGGCCCCTCTCATCCTCTTTGCTGTTGTTTCAGTCCTTGTTAAATCCATTACACCCTGGGAGGTGCTCCATTTTAAGGGGTCTGAATGCATTTCTCTCTGCTGATCTGGGAGATGTAACTACAACAAATGTCACTCATGTAATTTCCTTTAAAGAGCAGAAATTTATCTGTAAGTCACTGTTGTGGCCCAATAAGGATGATTTTACTGAAGAATATAAGGAGGAAAAGGTCTCTTTAGGGATCTAGAAAATAAACAAATATCAAATTTGATTGTTACCTCCTTTCAGAAGTTGACACAAAGATTGATTGTTAATAAGCATGTGTTCTTAATTTGCATTGCAAAATTTTTAACACAAACTACAGACAGCCATCAAAATAATCAGTTTGTTATTCTGTGAGTCTTCCTTTTTCCTACTGCCTACCCATGGGAGGGAAGCTACATTTTTGTAAAGGAACAGAGAGAAACTCTGCTGGAGAACAGCAAAATAACAAATTGCAGTGGATATCCTCAGTTCCCTGAGTGGGTGCCAGGTTAATGTCTCACACCAGCTCGGAAATTCAATGGACAATTTATTCTGCACTGGAAATATTTTCCCTCCTTTCTTAATTTTTGCTAGCAGTATATTTACACACTCACAAAGTGAATCTCAAATTTGACAGATGGACAAGATTATAAAGAAAAGACAGGCTGCTAAAGAAAGCCAAGAAGGTATTGTCCTTGATTTATAGATTTGCTCCAGCCTGAGAAGCTCAGAGCATTCTTCAGTGAGGGCCATAAGTGATTAGGAAATAATGAACCATGGAGATGGGTCAGAAGATGTTGGGATTAGATCTTCATGGCTGAACAGGTCATGAACATGAACCAATCTGCATGAAATGCTGCCTCTGTGTCAGCTTCTCAAAACTTTTGATTTATTCCTGTTATCTTTATTTTGTCTCCAAGGACCAAGATATGGGGAATTAAGTAGCCAGAGATAGGTACATTTTCACTTATTGTTTGATTAGCTTCTGTGTGTTTCTGGTTTACTTCAAACCTGTGCAGATGTCTCCTTTTTCTTAGTTTACCTTCTCAGAGATCCATGTTTAAAAGAAGATTCATAAAACATTTTCAAGTGGGGAGAAATTCTTAGGTTAAATTCAAAGTCTCTTTTGATCTCCCTGAGATATAAAATCATTGACAATGCTCAGTTAGAGGGAAAAACCATTATATCTACATTAGCCCAAGAAAACAGTATTGCAGCTCTCAAAAGTCTTCAAAAGCTTTACAAGGAAAAGTACAGAAGATCTCATATTAAAAACTGTTTCTGTTTATTTCAATATCTGCACAGTTGAAGGTTCCTTATTTCACTTGTAATTTTATCACGAGGATTTCAAGCCAAGGTGGTTCCCAGCAGCAGTAATACTCTTATCCCTGGATGATCTTGGGTTAGAAGTGAGTTCAGCTTATTATCTTCTGCACTCTTCCATGGAAAGATAAGGCTGACCAGCCTAGGATTAAAACTGTCTGTGCTGAAAATATGGCAACTCCAGCAGTTACCTTGGGGTGGGACTGAAATGTTACATCATGACTTCAGAAGACACTGTCCAAGTCCTCGCTACAGTTCTTTTAGTTTTAACTGAGACGAGACAAATAATTTTTGTCCCTAGTTGCTATTGGGAGCACAGTTATGCTGCAGTGCACTTGCTCTTTACTCAGGAAATTTGTACAAGACAGACCAGTTGTGTCTAGATTGCCCAAATCTCATTGTGGTTGCTCCAAAGCCATCTTCTGGCATTCTAATTTCTGCTATTATTTTAAGTAATGTCTTATTCTAGCATTCCAAATTCCTTAGACTAGTACAACTTTGACATCTTTCATCGTTTGGGCAGACACCAACTTTTGTTACAGGACAAACTTATTGACTGTATATTCATGAGTTGTTTATGTGAATTCTTAGAAGATTTTGATGCTGGAGAGCCAGACAACAGCCTTGTGGATGTACTGGAAGCACTGTGGTTGTGGTATTAAGGAGTTAAAATTGATAGTTCTTGAAATTATTAGTAAAAACAAGTTTTCCTCTCTCCTGTTCTCACCCAAAACCCAGGACTCTCAGAGCTATCACTGTTTTCTTTGTCCTGCAATACTTCATGGTATTATTTCAGGTGTTATTTCATCCTTTCAACTTTACTTTGATGCAGCTACAAAAGGCAGTGCTCATTCTTTTCCAGGTAGGAGTGATATCTACCTGTTTAAACAAGAAAAGACTGTATCTTTTATTTATTGAAAAAAAAAAAAATTGAAGTGAGAACTTATGGTTTCCTTGTCTTCCACTTGAAAAGTCAAAGTGCTTGATTTCTCAGCCATACCCAGCCATGCAGATGTGCTTTTCCTCTGCAGTGTGATCATTCAGATGAGCTGAACACAAACTTGGGTCTGCTGTTTGCCATTCCCAGGCTCAGGAGATCCCAGCCATGTGGGTGGAATGTGCATCTTGATGCTCTGTCAGGTGTGCCAGGACCTGTTTGTGTTTGTGCCTCTTGTGGGCAGCTTTTTTCCATCAGATTAAGCTGGGATTCTTTGCAGCTGAGGCCTCTTGGTGCAAGGAGCTATTGACATTATTTGTCTAATGCTAGCAGTGTGCTGTGGGTTTTAACTCAGAACAGGCTCTCAGTGTTCTTCTCATATGGCTGAAAAATGGTCATGAGGTTTTATGGGCTGTTTTTGCTTACCAGACTCCAGCAGTGCTTGTGCAGAAGGAATCACTCAGGAGCACTGGTTTTTAGCCAGTGCATGGAACAGGACATTGGGCTGGATACATAAAACTTGCCTTAACTCTTGGGCAAAAATCCATTGCACAGGTTTGAAGGAAACCTGTAGGAATTTCACCAACCAAAATCTATTAAATCACAATGAATTAATATGGCTTATCTGGTTTGTAATGGATCCTTGAAGGCAGCAAAAGGAGTTTCAGGTATGAGATGCAAATGGGTTAACAAAGAATGGGTTAAAAAAGAAAGAAGTCTGTTTGCATAATAATTAAGTTGGTTTTAAGTCCAGACCAAAAAGCCCAACAAGCTTCTTTATCCCCCAAATTGTTGAGATAGACTGATGACTGGATTAAGTTGAAAGGTTGTTTGGAGTCATGATCTTAATTCCTGTCCTTAGCAGAGAACTTGGGCAGATTTGGGTTGGAATTTGTTTTCTGTGAAATGCTGGGTGTGTATTTGGATTTGGTCTCTGGTGACTGCTGGATGATGGAGCCTCCCCATCCAACTGTCTCAGAAGGCCTCAAGGGTCTTGGTGGGATCCTGGTACCTGTTGGGTCAAACAGGGACTCCAAATGTCCTAAGGTGCCCTGCCAGGTAGAGCAGGAATGTCATTATTTACTGCTATTTGGTTTACTTCAGTCTCTGATGAGACAAATTAACAACATCACAGCCCCAAATCAGCCATTTTGAATCTTTTTAGACTCCTCTTCCCCAATGGCACAATAGAAGACATGTCAGTAATTACACAGCAACTCACCTTCAGCTGCAGAGCTCTGCCTGCCCAGCCAGAGCTGCCAGGCTTCCTCCTCCCTGTTCCCCAGCCAGCTTTCCTTTAGAATCCTTTTAATTGGCTCGTTAGTGTAACCTGAGGCTACCTGTCCTGCTTGGCTGCCTCACTAATGAGGCTCAGCTGCCTTTTCTTGGACCCAGGCAGGCTGGAGAAGGATCTCTAAAACCTGGGCACGTGGATTTCAGAGCAGCTCCTGCCAGTGCCCTGGTAGCCCAGCTTCTCTGGCACTGGTGGCTTTTGCACAGGCAAGCATCTCATGCACTGCTGGAGGGCATTGCTCCCCTTTCAGACAGGACTTTGTGCCTAAAAACCCATCTGCTGGTAAAACATGCACATACCCAGAGCATGGGAGTGGATATTGCTGTGCAAAATCAAAGAAAGGCCCTTTGTGAATCCATGGGATACAAATGCTACTGAGAAAAAAGTTTCCCTGGACATCATTGAGAACACAAGTAAGTTCAAAAGCAATAGTGAGTTGGGATTTCTAGCACCAAACTCCCCCACTGGTCCTGTCAGACTTTGGGACTGTCACAGACACATTTTATGGAAAATCCTTTCTTTAGGATTTTTCCTCCTGAGAAGCTGAGAGGCTTCAGGAACAAACTGTAACCAATGGTTATCTGCTGCTGTGGAATGCAACAGGTGCATCTGGGATTGGTCTCATGTGGTTGTTTCTAATTAATGGCCAATCACAGTCCAGCTCTGGTCACTCTCTGGTCAGTCACAAGATTTTATTACCATTCCATTCTTTTTTCTTTGCTTGCTAGCTTTCTGATGAAATCCTTTCTTCTATTGTTTTAGTATAGTTTTAATATATATATCTATCACAAAATAATAAATCAGCCTTCTGAAACATGGAGTCAGCATTCTCATCTCTTCCCTCATCCTGGGACCCCTGTGAACACCTGCACACGGGACCTTCTTGGCAAGGCTCCTGCTCTCAGCCTGGTGCACAACACCCACTCCCAGAGAGAAGGGGGGTGGCACAGGAACCCTGGGGAGGCTGGTCCAGCTGAGCTCAGCCCAGCAAAGTGGGGATGGTGGCTTTGGGGGCAGTGATAGCCCCAGACCCACCCTTTGGACAGTTCCACTGCAGTTCTGGCAGCACAGAGGTTTGGTTTGATCAGCGCCGTGCAAAATGGGCTCAGCAGCTCTGTTGCTGTGCTGTATCAGCTCCTTGGAGTCTTGAGGGCTGTGCAGTGAGGAGCTCACTTGATGTGGGCAAAGCCAGGGCTCCACATCTCTTTCTCCCCAACAGCTGCTCTGGAGAGCAGCTCTTTTGTTCATCCAAGATCAACAGAGAAGAGGCTGGCAGAGTCCTGGGTGCTGTGTGCCAAACCTGTGTGAAGAATTGGAGCAAGCAGGCTCAGAGCAGTTGTAATGAAACAATTTTTTTGTTGGAAAAATTTTATCTCATGAACAGCGTTAAACAGTTTGCAGCATTCATTTCTAAAATTTAAAAACATGAAGGGAGAGGTCAAGTGCTTGCTTGGACTAATAGCAAAACCTTTTCAAAGCAGAGTAACAGGCAGCAGTTGAAAACAAATGGGATGATTTCCTTTTGTCTTGGCTGCTGATGGGAAGTGCCCCCGTGCTGCAGCTGTGGCAGGGCTGTGGTGGTGGGGTTGTCACAGCAAGGGCAAGTGGCCATCCCAGCTGTGCCTGAAACAGCAGCACTCCAGTGAGTCCCATCCAGGAAAGGTGAACTTGAACCAAAAGATTAAAGGAAAATGGAATTATAGGAAATGGGACTGGAAGAGTTTGGCTTGTTTAGTCTGGCAAATCACAGACCAAGAGATGAGCTGATTGCTGTCTAAAAATACCATATGGGAGTACAGAGCAGTGAGAGAGGAATGCATTGGCTAGGAGCAAAACAGAGATTAACCATGAATGAATCTAGCCTGGAAACAAGACAGTATTTAGCCATTAAAGTAAGAAGATTTGGGAACAGAGCAACATTAATGCCAGAATACCAGAGACAAAAAGACTGCCAGTTTAAAGTAAAGATTCATCTGGAAGCATGTGAGAAAGAGATGATACTGAATTCATGGTGCCCCTGATGCAGGGAATGATTGGCATTTGACTCTATTGATTCAGAAGGTTGAACAATTGTTTTATTAAAACTGTACTATATTTCATTAATACTATTAGGAAAATTAATCCACAAACACCAGAGGTTTATGTCCAAAAAGGAGACAGAGGAGCCCTTTTTCTTTACTTGAATAAAGGGAGAGGCCATTGGGCATTCCCCTGGGATGTCTCAGATTTTTGAAGGATGCAGCCTCCTTTGTATCCCAATTTCCCAGCCACATTTCTCTTCTCTCTTCCCCATTGGCTGAGGTACTTGAGAGGTACAGACTCTCCAGTACACCTGATACCAGAGATTCCCCTCTAATGTATAACCCTCCCTTTTAATTTTTAATTCTTATGGAATTTAGGGATTTTTCTTCCCCATTGTTTCTTTCATCTTTCAATGTCTAATTTCATTTATCAGCAAACCTAAAGTTTATTTGTAAAAGCAAATATCTTTTTCCATTTGTCAATCAGTGGAATCCTTCCCATGGTTTCTTTTATCTCCCAGTGCTGGTTTTATCTACCAGCAGACACACAGCTGGTTTGTAAAGACAAATCTGCTATTCCTCTATAATACTATATTAATTTATACCATACTAATATATTATATTAATTATATGATATAGTATATACTATTGTATAAGTAGTATATACTATAGTATGTATTATATACTACTAATAATATATACTAATTAATAATATATTATATTAGATACTAAAGAAGTACTAAAGAATATTAAAGAAAAACCTGTGACTGTCTGAGACAGCCAGGACACAGCTTTGACCCAATTGGCCAAGGAAACAAAACAATCCTCAGCAGAATCCAACTCACAAATCACTTTAGATAAACAATCTCCATAACACATTTCACATGTGCAAAAACAACAGGAGCAGCAAGTAGAGATAAGAATTGTTTTCTCTTCTTTTCTCTGTGCTTTTCCAGGAGAAACCCTATTAGAGAGAATGATGTCTCTCTCTGTTCAGAGAATGTGAATGCCACAAGATGATGGGATGTCTCTGTTTTCACAGCCTGGGACTCAGTGTCCCATCCAGTTTCTCTGTTCCCACAGAGCCATGGCTGTCCCCATCACTGAGGAAATGTGCACTGCCTGAAGGGCTGCTCCTCTTCAGATGCCATTTGGTTAATCACTGACCTGTGGCCAGATCCTTCTTTGAACCAGAGGGCAAAGAGGGTTTGTAGAGAAAGGAAGTTTTTCCAAAGCCTTGATGTGCCCATGTTATAAATGGGCAATTCCTAGAAAGGGCCAGAATTTAGGAGGGTGCAGAGAGTCACTGGGTGTTTCAATGCAGAGTTAATCTAGTTAATAAAAAGTCTTGTGGGGGGTATAAATTCCAATGCTCAAGTGTATAGGTGAACCTATGCTAAATTGGGATTAGCTGAAGCCATGAGTAGGAGTGGTAGAGTTACACTATCCCTTGTTTAGCTCTTGTGAGGCTCAGTACATCTCCAGTGAAGCACCTGATCCTGGGCATTGACAGAAAGAACTTTTTGGATTAGATTTCTTGAGCAGCATCAAAATCGCCAGGGTCCTGTTATTTCCAACTCTTTCAGTCTCTAGCAACCTGGAAGATATCCAGGGCAGGAATTTCATCAGCTTTTGAGTTCCTGGGAATGATCCTGTAATGCTCTTAAGGAAGCTAAAGTCTATCATTTGACAAAAAGTAATTCTTTCTCTTCCTGCCTGTCCTCTGGGGCACAGGTTTTGGTTCTCACTGTTAGAGAAATATGCACTACCCAGATCTGCCCAGTTCAACAGAGCTGCCCAGGCAGGAGCTCCTTTCTGTCAGGACCCAGGACATTGCTGTGGCTGCCCTGGAGGACTCCAGACCCTGGCAGGGGGCACAGAGTCACAAACACCTGTGCCTTTGATTTTAGCCCATGGAAACAATTACCAACTTTGTGTGAAGAGTTACAAGCCACAAGGGTTTGAGTAGAATGATAGTGAATTGGTCACAGGGTGAAAAAGTAGAATTTTGGGGATTTAGAATGGGGGTTCAAGAGGCAAGATGGAGGATTCTGGGTGTGTCCTGTCCTTCTTCTTCTTGTCCTCCATCTTCTGCTGTGATGGTGACACTTCAGGATTGGTTTAGAGTAGAGCCAGACTGTCTAACATAGGTGATGGGTATTGGGAAATTATTGTAAATAAAGCACACACAGTTCTTAGTATAAAAAGCCAACAGCACCCCAAGGGCAGGGACTGTGCCACAACCCGACCTGCTGGACAGATCTCAGCAGGTCAGAGAAAGAATGGAACAGATAAGAGAAAATAAACAACCTTGAAAAGCAGAGCTGAGGAATCTCAACTTCTTCTTCTTCTGTTGCGGGGCTGGGAAAAAAGATCTTTAACACCTCAGGGGTCATTCAGCAACTCAGAACCTGAGACCTTTCTGTCCCAGCACACACAACAGGTAGTAGGGGCTGGCCTGAGCATTGACAGCAGAAGTTATGTTCCCATGGCCTTCCAAAGTCTCATTAACAAAAGCCTGACCCACATCCCATGAGAGCAACCCCCTGGCTGCTGTTAGCAGAGGAGGGGAGGTGCCCCCATGCCCTGGGCATGGCTTGCACAGCACTGCTGGTGTCCCCAGCTGGACACTGAGGTGTGTCCTCTGTCCTCTTCCTGCCTGCCAGCCAACATCTGATGAATGGCAGCAGACTGGGGCTGTGAGAAATGATACCTTCAAAAAATTAAAAGGTTTATTAAAACCTTATCAAAAAAATACAAGACTGAATAGAGAAAATATTACAGCGCCAGGAGCAGAGGATCTTTCCCACCATGTGCTCACCCACACCATGGATGTTTCCCCTTTTCACCCTTTAGCCCCTCCCAAAGTTCTGTCCATGGACTCCTCCTTCCCTGCCCAGTGCTGGAGATCACTGCCTGACACCTTGATTGGAGCTCAGGTGCTGCCACAGGAACGAGTGACCCTCCCAAATGTCCCAAACCCAGGGCACCCCTGAGAACAACACAAGGGGGTAAAACAACGGTGACCCTCCCAAATGTCCCAAACCCAGGGCACCCCTGAGAACAACACAAGGGGGGGAAAACACAACTATAAATCTATAAAACTGCTCCTAACATACATACAGGATATTTGCCTTTAATTGTGGGAGCCAGCCATGGCATTGCTCATCTGTAACAGGGCTAAAAGCCCCATGGTTTCCCTGAGTTTTATTTTTGGGATTTCTGAGCAGATCTGATGCCCCAAAGGCTAAAGCTGCTGCTGCCTTTTGGGAAACTCTAGTAAAAAGTAATATCTCATCTCCAGGAGAAGACAGCAGTCACACAGCACAGCAGGCACTGGCTTTCATCATTGCAGCAGACACCACTAAATCACACAGCACATCATTTAAAACAAACACTGTATAAGGGCTTGTAAAATAACAATACAAAGCAGCTCTTAAATTTCCCTGGTGTCACACCAAGCCAGTTATACTGGCAAGACTCCAGCTTTTAAGGTGCACACCATGTGAAAGTGTCTCACTGTGGACAAGATTGGAAATACAGTCCCACATTTCATCCCTCCCACATCCTAAGGAGACAAGTTTTCCCTGTGTTGCAGACAGGAGTCATACTGAAATCATGAAACTCTTCACCACATGGGCAGGTCCTGATTTCAAGCTGAGAGGCATGGTCCTCCCCTCTAGCAATCCCTCAGCTCAATTTTCTGAGTAGTCCATGGAACAGGGAAGGTGAAAATCCATAGGGAAATTGCCTGAGTGATTCACAGTGGCTGGTGTTGCCTTTTCTATTCACAAAGTATTGAACTCCAATACCACTGTTTGGCTGTGGAGGGAAGTGCTGGCTGAAAATAGTGTCTGAGATATAAACTCCTCTGGTTTCTAATATGGATTAATTGCAGTCATTTTCAGCTGGATAGAATGTCCTCCATTTCTATCCTAATCTGTTCACCAGCGTTGCTCCTAAGCCTTGTGTGACTGACACCTCTGTCTGATGGATGCCTTGCTTATTCCCCACACAGAAATCACCTGAAACAAAAGGAACAATGGCATTATTAAATTGCAGCACACCTCCTGCCCTGGCCTTCCCCCCTGGGTGGCAATGTGTCCTCTGAGCCCTGTGTGGTGCTGTCAGGGTGTCCCTGTGTGCCCTGCACTCCTGTGCTCCACCTTGGGGTGTCCCAGCCTCACACAGCTCTTCCCCCTTTTCCTTACTGACTCTGCTGCCCCTGTAAAGATTTTGGGGCTCTTGCTAAGCAGGGATTTGATGCCAGCAGGGCTCTGTGTACAAATCACCAATGGGACAGGACTGCTGGGAATGTGCCTTGAGCTGTTCTATTTTTCAGCATCAGTCCCATTCCATGGTTATGACAATGGGAAGATGCCAGCAGCTCACATTTCAGGCAGCAGACCAAGAATTTAATGTTACAACTCACTTTATAAGTTTTTTGACCAATCCCACAAAGCAAAAGCACATTGACAGTAGTTCTATCCAACCACTATAAGCACAGGTACCTTTGGTTAAACAATGCTTGCTTATTTTTCAAATACAATACCTGCTTGTGAGCCTTAAAACACAATGCACAGAGCTCCATTATTAAGCTTCAACCTTCCTAACATCTTGCTAGATAAACTTTTCTGTAGCTTAGGGAGTTATTCTAGACAAGTGTTAATACACAGATCATTGTTCTATTTGTCCTTGCTTTTTCTACAGTTTAAGTATTTTTTCTGCTGACCAATCTCATGGCTGCTGCTTAGCTCCAATCACAGTTCTGCTGCATCTGGGGCCTGCCTTTTGCAGCTTTCCCAAAACCCTCTGATTTTGTGGATTCCCACAGGGATTGACTCTTTTGTGAACCCCTGCTGCTGCAGAGAGACAGGAGAGCATCTGTAAGATCAGAGCATGCACACCCATGGTTCATACTTGACCCATACTTGATCACCTTTGATAGTTTGCATTTATTATTATTATTATTAGGAAGCTCCTCTTTCTGGAATGATGCTGAAAAATTTACTGTCTCAGACCTGTTCTGTTGTCTGGTGATCTGAATTTAGTCCTTACACTGCTTTTCTTGTGTTGAAATGGATTTTGCCATTGGTGTGCTGGGATATTAGGTGGACACAGGCTGCTTTGGAATAGCAGCATTTGAAAAATCCTCATGTGCATGTATTACTTGGTGGCATGTTTGTGTTCATTCCTGTTCCTTACAGGTGGTGGAGGAGCACTGAGGAGCCTCAGGGATGGGTGGGGAGTGCAGGAGGAGATCCTGAGAAATCAAAATGAAAAAAGCAGCCCTAGCCAAGTGTGACTTGGGAATTCTGCTTTTCTTAAGCAATAGAGAAAGAAAAAATATGTGATTTCTAGATTGTTTACCTACAATTAGTCCTGTATTGATAGAAGATTAATCAATTCTCTTTAGTGACTCTTCACTAAGTTTTGTAATTTTCCAGTACAGTTGGATGGGTGGAATGGACTTACCCCATGTTAATCAAGAATACCCATCACTGTGCAGTCACTGATAAGCAATTATCATGTAAAATAACAGCAATGAACTCAAATTGCCCCTCACTGCCCATGACTGCTCTGCTTTTTATAGTAATAATATAGTCCATTAAAACCTACAATCACTGTAATGTTTATGCATTATTGGGGAGATAAATTGCATAATTCTCATTTTACAATTTAAATGTAATTAGTAGCTTACTAATGACTAAAACCTGAATTTGCTAGACTATCAGTTTTTCTAACACTTGCCAAAATTATAGGTAATTACTTAGAGCTTGCAATAATTATAAGTCCATCTTTTAAATAATTAATGTGCACTTTCATGGTACAAAACAGCCAGTAATCAAACGACCTCTGGCTTTTACCGCAAGCCCATGCAATTAGTCTTATTGTGTAGGTCTATAGAAATGTTCCCATCACAAGAGTCTCTTAAGTTGGCAGCCTTGATAGTGATGGCTCTTGTGTTTTATGGTACCAGACAATGATTAACACCCAACAGCCTGTGGAGATTGGGGGTAAGGACAAAATCTGAGTGCATTTCCTGAGCCATGGATGCAGATTCAGGAAAGTAATTACAGGTGAGTGGAGATTGAAGTTTTGTTGTCTCTTGGACTGTCAGATATTTTGCTGAGAGGATTTTTCAAGTCCATTCATCTTTTGCATTATGAATCATTAGCCCAAGAAGGAACTCCCTGTC
The DNA here is from genome assembly GCF_012460135.2 of Molothrus ater. NCBI lineage: Eukaryota > Metazoa > Chordata > Aves > Passeriformes > Icteridae > Molothrus > Molothrus ater. The sequence continues at coordinate 2,591,472 of NC_050498.2, read as the reverse complement.
CTGAGGGGGTATGTGGTATAAAACTAATTTTTAATTTTTTTTTAGGTGGTAGCTTTTCCTTCACTGCTGCTCTAGGGTAGGTGCTGCAGAATCATGGAACCATCAAGGCTGGAATAGACCTACCAGGTCATCCACTGGAGCCCTAAACCCCTAAGCCACATCACCCAGAGCCAGATGTCAACACACCCAAGATGGTGATTCCACCCCTCCCCAGGCAACCCATTCCAGTGCCTTGACCCCCCTGTTAACAGTGACAGCCACTTTCAACAGTGAAAATTTTCTGTCTAGTATTTAATCTGAATCTCCTGTCTCAGGTAAAGAACATTTCCTCTTGTCCTCTCACTGCAGGCACAGCAGAAGGGAGCAGGCCCTCCTCACTACAGCTCCCTGAAAGGTGCCTGTGCTCAGCTGGGGCTGGGCTCTCTCTCCAGGCAGCACTGACAGAACCAGAGCACACAGCCTCAGGCTGTGCCAAAGGAAATACAGGTTGGATATTAGGAAAAAGTTTTTTACAGAAAGGTTGATAAAGTTCTGCAATGTCTGCCCAGGGAGGTGGTGCAGTCCCCATCCCTGGGTGTGTTTAACAAAGCCTGGATGTGGCACTGGGTGCCAGGGTTTAGTTGAGCTGTTGGGGCTGGGTGGGACTCAGTGATCTTGAAGGTCTCTTCCAACCCAGTGATTCTGTGAATTCTGTGAACTTTTCAGGCAGTTGTGGAAAACAGAGAGGTCCTCCCTGGGCCTCCTCAAGACTAAACAAGCCCAGCTGCCTTGGCTGTTCCTCATCAGAATTGTTTTCTGCACCCTTCAGGAGCCTCCTTTCCTTCTCTGGACATGCCCAAGCACCTCAATGTCCTTTTTTAAGGGAATAGCCCAGAACTGGATGCAGAATTTGAGGTGTGGCCTCCCCAGTGCCCAGTACAGGGGGATGGTCCGTGGCTGCTCCTGCATTATGGCTGATACAGACCAAGATGTCACAAGCCCTATATAAATGGGTTTTTTTCTGCCTAGTCTCAAAATTTAATGGAATATCAGTGGGAAATACTTGTGAAGCCCAAAGGTGTCTGCTCACCAGATGCATCTGGCCCAAATCACCTTCACTCCTGTGCTTGCCATCAACCAGTAGTGAAGCCTTCTGGAGGCCTGGAGGCTCTGGGCAGAAATCAGAATGCACAGAGCTGGCTTGGCTGGCTTAACTGGAGCCCACAAGCTTGAAAAGCTTTGTAAACTCCACCCTGTTTCCCAGATGCACCACATTCTCTCACTTTGCATTTTCAAAATCCCAAAAAAAAGGTCTTTATTAGCCAAAGCTGGTAACAGTAGTGATTCTGGTATTTGCTGCGCTCTCTTCAAACCTGTCTCTGAGACAAAGTTTTGTGATGCTATATTCTGTGAAGGAAAGGAAAAGGAAAAGGAAAGGAAAAGAAGCAACTCTACAGAAGGCAAAATCAAACCTTTAAAATTAGTGTCAAAGCTTCCAGGGTCAATGCATTGATGTCAGCAGTGGAACTAGCACACTGAGGGGGGCTATAAATACAGCCCTGGCTGTGTAGCAGTGTGAGTGAAGTTTTTTTGTCAAAGTCTTGTTCTCAGCTCCAGAATCTGCCCTTTGCCTCAATACCTGCACCCTTCTCCTCCCCAGCCCCAACACCTGGTACCAGGAGTGCTCAGGGTAATCAGTCCCACCTGCTGTGCCAAAATGTAACAAGCAAAGCACTTAACATCTGAACCACAGTTTACCTGTCCCTAAAATGAGGATTGTGGTAACAGTTACCTCAGCAGGGCAATGGGATTAATTAATGTTTATAAAGACTTTGAGGTCTTCAGATGGAAATTGCTATAGTGTGTAAGTGCAGAGTAATTATGATTAGCATTACTTTCAGTTGCATGTATAGACTGTAATTAGCTGTGGATTGTATTGCATTGACTGTGAATAATTTGAAAGCTCTCTTCAGGAAGGTGTCACTTTAAATGTTTTTATATTTTGCATTTAATAATACCATCATTTAGCTTCTTTTTCCCATCTTTACCCTCTGATAGTGCTACATCCTGCAGCGTTGGTTATTGGAGCCCTGAATATAAAGTAGTCAGTTTCTTATCCTGCTTTCCTTCATTTGAGGAGAGGAGAAAATATGATAGAATAGAATTCTGTGCTGTTTAAGGAATTTATTTAACACTGCAGGATGCCCTGGCAGGTCCTTCCTGTGCAAACTGCTGGGGAGAGCCCTGGGCTCACCCCCTGGTACCTGGGGTGCTCTCAGGGCACCTCCAAACTGCTGCACAGAGATGCTGTGCATGTGATAGAGTGCATCCCCAGCTCTTGTGACAGCTGTGCTGAGCACCCCCTGCACATTCACCTCATGGCTCCACTCCTCATTGAGCACAGAAGATCCTCATTTTCTCCTCTTCTCTGCAGGTCTGCAGCACAAAGGAGGAAGGAACAATAGCTAGAGACTCCTTCTGTGGGGTTGTGTCCTTTCAAACACTTCCCAGGTGTCTCTTTGAGCCCTGTTTTGCAAGCCCATGTGTTGGAATTCAGGACATCCCTCTGGCTGTTCTGGACTGCCAAGACCCCTGCCAGGGGGCTCAGAGACCCTGGCACGGAGCCCAAAATGCCTGTGGGCTTGATTATGACCCATAGAGCAGATTACCAACCTTAAATTAAGATCAGCAAGCCATGACAGTTTAAGTAGAATGATAGTGAATTTATCATGGGGTGAAAAAATAGATTTTTGGGGTTTTTAGAATGGGGGTTCAGGGGGCAAGATGGAGCAATTGGAACGTGTCCAGCCTTTCTCCTTCTTCTTCTTGGCCTCCATCTTCTGCTGTGATGTTGGCACTTTTAGATTGGTTTAGAGTAGAAGCTCAGTCTAACATGGGTGATAGGTATTGGAAAGTAATTGTAAATATTGTACACATAGTTTTTAGTATAAAGACATAACACTGCCCTGGGGGCAGGCAGAGTGCCTGGAACTGTCCTGCTGGATGGACAGGCCAGGAGAAAAAAATGTTATAGATAAGATACAATAAACAACCTTGAGACCGAGAACTGAAGAGCTCTGACTCTTCTTTGAGCGCCGGGCTGGGAAAAGAGACTGTTTGAAATATCACAGGGTCACTGTGAGCAGCTAGAGAACCTGAGACCCATGTGTCAGGTGTGGCAACCACTCACCTGTGCTAGACACAGTCTCAAGCTGATCCAAATCTCAAGCCCAAGAGCAAAACCAACGTGGAATGAAGAAGAAAAACAGGAAGGGTGGGACTGCATGGGCTGGAGCTGTAATTGGACAATGAACTCCAAAATGCAAATGGAGCAGAACTGATCAAAGTGAGAGACCCTGTGCCTGGTTGTGCATTTTGTGACCATTTTGGGTTCACCTGGGGTGCAGCCCTGGCTGGGCTCTTGTGCTGCCCAAGGTGGATCCATTGAGGCCTCCTAATAAACCCCTTTATTTATTCTTTAGCTCTGTCCAGCCTCTGTTCTAGGTCAGCCTTCACAAGGCATCACCAGGCTGCTCCCAGCCCTGTCCAGCCTGGCCTGGGGCACTGCCAGGGATGCAGGGACAGCCCCAGCTGCTCTGGGCACCCTGTGCCAGGGCCTGCCCACCCTCACAGGGAGGATGGTGGGAACTCTGTTGTTAACAGCACATCTTGGGTGGTGCTCTGTGATGACTTCATTGTCTGTCTGTGTGTGAAGGGAATGCCCCAGGGCATGGACCAGGCTCTTCCTGCTGGTGCCAAGCAATGGGACAAGAGGAACGGGCAGGGCCTGAGCCCAGAGCTGCCCCTGCCCAGGAGGCACAACTTCTGCCCTGGGCAGTGCCCAGCCCTGAGCAGGCTGCCCAGGGAGGGGCTGGAGTCTCCCTCAGCGGGGATCCTGCAGAGCCCTGTGCACACAATGCTGTGCCCTGTGCTCTGGGATGGCCCTGCCTGAGCAGGGAGGTGCCCTCTGGGCCCCCTCCCAGCCTTACACATTCTGTAACTCTGTGGTTTTGGGGTGATGCTGAAGACCACTTGAATCTGTTGTGAGGGAATTGCCCTTGTTTTCCAATGCTTGAGCTAAATTTACCATTGGCAATGCTATCCATCACTTCAAAGTACCTTGGAAAAACTCATACTGCCTGCAGTCATGTCTGGAACTCATAATCTTCTAAATGTGTTTGTCTGTCTGAGGAAGGGAGGCACAGCACTGCTGTCCTGTGGTTACCAGTGAGGAGCAGAGGACTCTCTGGAAGAGCAGTTTAGACAAAGCAGGGCTAAGAGAAGGCAGCTTTAAAAGGGGAAGAAAGTAGTTTGTCCTTGTTATCTGCAGGAGATATAACAAGGATGTTTAGGCTTTATACTGCAGCCAAGGAGATGCAGATTGCTGCTGTGAGGAATAAATGGTGAGGCCTGGAACAGGCAGCTTTGGGAAGCCCCACAGCTGAGGCAGTGTATTGTTGCAGTAAGGTAGAAAAATCATAAAGAAAGGCTTCATAAAATCAATCCTGCTCTCCTGGAATCAGTGGCTGGCCTTGTCAGGCTGGCCCTTTGCAAGTTCCCATGTGAAAGCAATCCTGGTGTGAGCAGTTCATTAACATAACAATCAATTCCTGGGTGAAAGACAACTTGCACGTGTATAAACTGTTTTTACACCATAGAAAATGAAAACTATCTCTCACAAACAACTTTCCCTGCATGTACACCCTGAGAGTTTGAGTGACCAATCAATACAGAATAACAATTCATTACTGACCAATAATTAATTAACAAGAAAGCTCCTGACCAATTGAAGTCCCACAGGAGGTCTGTAAAACTGTATAAAAACGAGTTATGTGAATAAAGAATGGGCTTTTTCCACCAAGAAGAAAATGGAGTCTGTGTGATTTATTCCCATGGTGTCTTGGAAACATTACAGTGGGATACAGTCAAATAACAAGGGCCATTGATGATATGATGTTTTGAAAACCCTTCCAAGCCTGTAAGAAAGGACTGACTGGATCACTCATGCTTGGAGTCCCAGGTCAGCTTCTCCTTCCAGGACTGGTCTCTTTCTCATGCTGAAAAATGCATTTTACACATCAATTGTGGGTAGAGATTTACCCCAGGGTGATTCATACAGGCAAATTCAGGCATCTAAATTGAAAGGAGCATGCTGGTTAGGGCCAGGTAGATCAGAAGGATTGTTTGAAGGATTGTTCTTCAAGCAATCCTTCAATTATTTGAATGATTTATTTTTTTTTTTTTAATATTTTGAATAGAAACTTTGGGCTTGGGACTCTCCATCTGGTTTTGCTGCCATCAGTGTGAGCTACCACTGAGCACAGCAGTGAGCTGCCCAACAGCAAAATCAGCTGAGGTCAAGCTGGGGACTGTTTCTTCTTCCACTGTAACAACAGTCTGGGCACCCCAAATCTTTTAACTGCCAATAAAAGAGAGAATCCACAATGAAAAGCATTTTGTTTTCTTTTTTTCTTACAGGCTTTTACTGGAATGATGAATAATCGTTACAAAGTGATAACAGAAACCCAAATCTTGTTGATTTATTTGAAGTGACTACAGGACATTGAGATATCCTGAAGGTCTGTTCATACCAATAAGCTCTGAGTTTCTCTTCCTCTGCAGGAGAGTGTGCAGTGATGACCTTGCAGGAAAGGTTTGGGTATCTCTCTAACAAGGTGGGTGTGTGTCCAGAGAGGAGCCTTGCCTGGAACTACTTAGCATGCCCAAGTGTAGGAGCTGAAAGAAATCAAGAGTTGTTTACTGTATCTGTAAATGTGGATCAATGGCTTGTTAATCCATGCCAGCCTCACTAAAATTAACAGTGTCTGAAAGAATAAATGACTTTATGGTGATGGATAATCCAGCTAGAGTAAGACATTATTAGAGAAGATGTAGAACCTGGGACTGCAGGGGAAGTTGCTCATTTGAAAGGGGAAGGCTGTTGTCAGCAAATGCTTTTGCAGGCAGTTGTGCAAGTTGAATTTCTGTGCAGAGAAAGGGCAGGAGCATCAGCTGACCTCACCTGGCATAGCTGTGTGACTTCAGGAGATGCAGATTTCCCTCTGCTGAAGATCCAGGTATTGTATTTGTAGGGATGCCCCAATGAAGGAAGGAATGATGAATCTGACTCCATATTCTCAGAAGGTTAATTTATTACTTTATTATACTCTATTATGTAAAGAATATTAAGCTATACTAAAGAATACAGAAAGGATACTTACAGAAGGCTAAAAAAGATAATAATGAAAACTGGTGACTCTTTCCAGAGTCCTGACACAGCTTGGCCCTGACTGGCCAAAGAGTGAAAACAACTCCCAGCAGAATCCAATGGAACAATCACCTGTGGGTAAACAATCTCCAAACACATTCCACATGAGCACAACACAGGAGAAGCAAATGAGATCAGAATTGTTTTCCTTTTCTCTGAGGCTTCTCAGCTGCCCAGGAGAAAAATCCTGGGCGAAGGGATTTATCAGAAAATGTCAATGTTACAATCCAGGTCTGAGCCAAAGACGGAGATCAAGTCCATGAAGAGACTTGTGGTGATTCCAGTGGATTGAGATTTGCAGTCCTTAACCTCCCACAGCTCAGCCTCCTGCCCCCAGTGTTCCTGAGGTGTGAATATTGCTGTCCTGGGCACTGGAGACTGCAGGGACCCTCCTGGAACAGCTCCTCTCCCTGGAGGTGCTTTATTCATGTGTTCTGTGCTGCCTGATGTCCACCATGGCCTGTGTGTATTGAAGGCAGGAGATCAAAGGAATGAAAGTGCTCCCTTCTCTGTCACTTCAAGGATATGAGCAATTAAAATATTAATTAATCATTTTATTGTCTGTATCCCAAGACTGTGTTGATATTGAGGTAAATCAGGGCCAAAAGAATTAGACTAAAAGGTGGGGGCAAGAAGGAAGCTCTTCCTCAGATCTGTCTAATAGAATTCTTTATTGGCTCATCCCATGGAGATGTTAATCCTCCCCACTGTCTTGGTTTGGAAAGCCAGGTGTCTGCTAGGGAAGGAAGGAGCCTCCCCTGAAATGGAGAATGTAAACCCCCTCTCTCTAAATTGTTATAAATTTTAAATTAAGGGGCTCTCAGGCAAAAAAATACAGGAGCGGGAAATAACAGTTATTTACTAGGGAAGAAAATAAAAAGATAAAATAAACAATGCAGTAAACCAAAACAACACTGTCAGGGTCAGAACCCAACCTGACACCCTGTGGGTCAGGGTGCTGGCAGCAGAACCATTGGAATTGTGGCTCAGCCCTCCTGCAGTGTCAGGGCTGGTTCTGCTGGAGCAGGGATCCTGGAGAAAGGTGCAGTCTCTGCCTCTGAAGATCCAGTGGAAGAAGAGGCAGCTGCTGTTCCTCTGGGGAATCCAGTGCAGAAGCTGTGCTGGTGTTCCAGAATCTCCAGATTATATCCAGGTAGGAATGCTTGGCTCCTCCCTCTGGGCTCACATCTCCCAATGGGATGCTGTAGTTCTTATCAGCCATGCAGGGACATTCAATGGCTGTTATCAGCAGATGTACCCCTGAGGGAGGAGTGGGTGTGGAAGAGATAAGGAAAACTGCCCACAGAACAGAAGACAACTGCCATAGAGATGGCAAATAGAATACATCTTGCCTTGCAATCCAGGACACCTACATAAACTTCATTGTGCAAGAATGGCCACACCAGAGCAGACATTCTCCTCTCCAAAAACATGACCTGGTTTAGGGTGTGACACATGAGTATATTTGGACTTGCTTTTTCCCTGTGGAGTTTCAGGATTCTGGATTGGGCTGTGGTTGTGAAAATAGTGCAGTGCCATTCCTGGCCAGTCCCAGCTCTCTGCTGTACAGCAGGAGACAAGTCCTTGTGTTGTATTTGGTAAAAAGAGGCTGGGAACCTCTCCGAGTTCCTGGCATAAGTTATGAGGGAAGAAAAATATGTGCAAGGGTTTTTTTTTGAAGCTGCTCTACTAAGAAGACTAAATGAGAATTATTCTTCAGGGCCTCAGTATTCTGCTCCTTGCAGACAGGTCTGTTGTTGCTGTAATTAGGCTTAGTTTACAAAACCTTTCACTAGCATTTTACAAACTGCCTGGTGATTTTTTAAGTGCCCAGTTACCCTTAAGACAAAACCATTAGAGACTGTGATGCTAGAGGCTTGAGCAATTGTAACTTACAAATCTTAGGCAAGAGTACTTGGGCTCAGTAAGACCCCAATTGTGGTTTATGATTAGCAGTGACAACCTGTGGCTGTTCTCTCCACTCCCAAAACCTGCTGCAACCTCTTCACCAAAAGCCACTGGAACAGTGGATCTCTCCCTTTAATTAGCAGTGTATTAATAAATCCATTTGTTCTCTAATCCCCACACACATAGTGCAGTGATTCATTAGCACAGGAAGAGACAATTTAGATTTTCTCAGATAATAGCAGCTGTCACTAATCAAATTAAAGGAGGAAATGCAAATCTGAATTTGAACAAACTGATCTGGCAGGGAGGAAGGTGACAGGCTGGTGTGAAGGGCCTTCTGCACAGCTGAAAGGGGCAGAGGAAATTCCAGAGGCATCAGCAGCTCCTCACCAAAGGAATTGTCCCAGTGCAGGGACAGACTGTCCCCATGCTAGAGCTGAGTGCTCCTGCTATGTAGACACCTTTGGTGGGGCTTTGAAAGGTGCAAAACCAGCTCCTGCACACAGTGCTTGGTGCAAAACCTCCTCTCAATTAGGGTTTGAACCAAGAATATATTTTTCAGAAATTATCAGGCTTCTCTTGCCAAAGCCTATGCTCATATCCTCAGTGGGGTGGGGGGGGGGGGGGGGGGCTACACTACCTGGACAAACAGAAAAAAAAGGTTAAAAATAGAGTTGTACATAGCTTTTCTGAATGAAAAATGCAATGGTTTTTTAGGTCTTTTTTGTTTGGGTTTTTTTTTTTGTGGTGGTGGTGTTTTTGTGGAGTTTTTTAATATGTTGGTGGCTCGTGCTACACAGCATGAGCTGTTGTGACCTCAGTCCTCGTCAGAGAACCATCCAGGCTGTACCAGCAGTGGCTCCAGCTCAGGGCTCCTCCCTGACAGGCATCAGGAGCAAGGACCTGAGACTGGGAGTGTTGAAACCCCTGAAGACAGACAAGGAGCAAACACCTCAGGAACTCACATGGAAAGAAATTTTCAGATCTCTTCCCCCATTTTGACAGCCACTGACTTTGGTCAGCCATGATGGGCCTGTGTATTTCCAACACCTTTTAAAAGCTTTTTGCTCTTCCTTCAGGAGCATCCCATGTCAATGAGTGCTGTAGGCTAATCACAGTATAAAAATATTTACTTTTTTGGCTTTGAATTTTTGTCCTTTCAACTCCCTTGATAGCTCCTCACTGATGTGCTGTGGCAAGAACCAAAGGGCTCACAGTCCCTTTCCCAAATTTATATTTATTGGTGGTATGATCCATTCCTGTTTGTCCCCATTGTAAAGCAGTGGTTTTTATGTATGAAGAGGTATTTTGTTAGTTGGTTTAACTCCATGTGGAGGATGGGACACTCGGGGCCACAGCCACCCATGGCCAGTGGCTCCATGTGCAGGGCTCTGACCCTGGGGTGGGCACTGGCAAGGAGGTTTCATGTGTCTCCTGGTCCCAATTTTGATAAATTAATGAAGGCTCTCCTGTTTTGGTAGAGTTATAAGCAAATGAAGTGTTTGGGATAGCAGGAGAAGCACAAGGCTGCCTGTCTCCAGGCCTTGCTGCCACTCATGCTCTGTGGTTTGGGTCATTCCACATTTGTGCCTTGTGCTTTACCCTGAAGCAGAGCAATTTTGAAGGTTTGCCTGATGCCCACCGTGGCCTGTGTGTATGGAAGGCAGGAGATCAAAGGGATCAAAGTGCTCCCTTCTGTTACTTCAATGATATCAGCAATTAAAATATGAATTAATCTAAGCAAGATGAAAATGCAGATTTTTAATAGAGCTGCTGGAGCCACCTTGAACTTGTGCCTTAGTGCTGTTTAGCCTGGATGATTAAGGACACTTACAGTCTATTAAAAACTTGTCATTCTAATGTGAAATCATAGAATTATAGAATTGTTTTGTTTGGAAAAGACCCATAAGATCATCGAGTCTAACTGTTAACTCAGCATTGCCAAGTCCACCAGTGAACCATGTCCCTCAGGGCCACATCTAGAGATCTTTTAAATCCCTCCAGGGATGGTGACTCCACCACTGTTGGGGAAGATGAAACAGGAAAGGCCTTATAAATATGATTGCCTGGCAACAGCTTTTGAGAATATAGAAACTATAAGGGAGATTGCAATGAAAGCAAGCTTTGAGATACCTCAGTTACTGAACAACTGGAAAACAATGGCTGTGGCCAGCTGAAGGTGATCTCCTTTTGATGGAGCAACACCCTCTGCTTGCAGACAGGCCCAAGGGTCAGAGCAGACCCTACAGCTTGGCAGAAGGGGCCCAAAGAGGAGTTTTTAGGGTTTAAAATGTAACACAGGATGGTAATGTAATGATTCTTATAGGCTGCATGTAAATGCTATAGGATTTGTATCCTGTACTAGATTGGTCAGTGAGAATGAGAATATTCAACACAGAAGAAGATTTATTGTATTGTAATAGGAACCTCGCTCTCTCATCCTCTTTACCACGCTCTTGCCTCCTCTCTCTTTACCACTGTGGAAACCCAGGGCACTGGGAATGTTTCTCTGTCTGCTCTGGGGTGCCCTGACCCCCAGGGGAGCTCTGGCTTTGACCCTCACTCATGGAGAAAGTTTCCTAAATTCCAGAATAGACTGGAATCCACAAAAGTGTGAAATAGATTATAGAGAGCAGTGTAGGTGTATCACTTGGTGAGAAATTGAGGTTTTGGGATTTTTAGTGTGTTGTGGATGGAAGCAAGATGGAGGCACAGGGTGCTGGGGGTGTTTGAGAGAGAGCTCTGGGCCAGGAGCAGGGCAGCCAAGCATGGGAAGGGCCCAGAGAGCTGTGGCTCAGGGACGGCAGCCTCAGCAGCGGCACACAGAGAAGGTTCCTGGATGTTATAGATAAGTATATCATGCAATAGTGGCTCTCACAATTAAGAGATAGATATTATAGATGTACAGTGATGTTATTGTAATATGTCACCCCACAGTTCTCTTTCCCTCCCCCTGTGACAGTCTCAGCAGTCAGGACATTCAGAGAGGGCAGCTTGTCACCAGGAGGGCTGGGGGAACAACACCTGAGCTCCAGTCAGGGTGTGAAAAGTGATCTCCACCAGTGCATGGCAGAGAAGGAGTTAACTGACAAAACTTTGAGAGGGCTAAGGGTATAAAAAGCAGAGCATCCCTCTTACAGATGAGCACATGGCTGATAGTCATGGGGGCTCCCAGTGCTGTAATTTTTCCTTATTCAGTCCCTTGTTGTAATTTTTGTTAAGGTTTAATAAACCTTTGAAACTTTAAAAGTGAGTAATGTTTCTTACACTCAATATCCTGGCTGCCTGCTCTCCAGCAAGCTGCTCTGTAGGGGGATACAGTGTGAAGGTGGTATAGAATGTAATCTTATCCCCCAAAGAGTTGCAGCTGAACCAATTACTAAAGATTAGGAGCAGGCCTGATCTTAACAGGCCACACCTGTAGCCAATAAAAACAGTGGTATAAAAGAGTGGATTGGTGGGATCTGGAGTCAGATGATGACTACTGTAAGGGCCAGGAACAGCCAGTGCTTAGAGGAGCTGCCTGTGAGAAACATTGAGAGGGTACAAAACTCTGGTGATATGGAATCCTTGCACTGTAATGATAATAGAACTCTGATAAATAAGACAACACTGCTGAGCACTGCTTTGAGAGAAAGCCTTAAGGAAAGGGATCTGTTCCACAGGAATACAGCGGGAACCCTCATCTTACCTGCAGTCCTGAGTATTGCAAAAAGAAAAGCTGTTAGTTCTGTTTGCTGTGCACAGAGAACCTCCTTGGGGTGTCCTAGCAGAGAAGGTCTGGGCAGATGGAGCACAGGGATGTGACTGCCTTGGCTGCTGCCACTGCAGTGTTGCTCAGTGGGTTTACAGTACCATTTTTAAGACATTTTTATTGCATGCAGAAGATTTAATTCAATACTGGTCATTTCACATTGTATACTGCATTCAAAACATAAAGAGCTTATAAAGGCAGTCAGTGTTTACTGTACGTGGTTGTCAGCTTTGCCAGGCACTAAATCCCAAATCTCTTTTATATTTCTTAGCCTGAGAACCTCAGACATTATTAACTGTCTAAAATATGTTTTAAAACATCTGTGCTGTGAAATGCTCCTCCTTTCAGGTCCGCAAGCACAGCAGTGGGAGAACTCAGACCTGGGGGACAGGACCTCCTCTCCCCTACAGGACAGCAGAATTGGTGAGTGGAACTCATCACTGGACTGTGAAAAACAGAATATTCTTCAAATTGAGGTAGAATTTAGTCTTTTTATCCCCTCATAAAACCATGATGGGCAGAGGGCTCCTGACCACTGCTGCTTGGGTATTCTACTGTGAGTGCAAACATTTCCCAGTGGCTGTTGGGATTTCCTGGTACTGGAACGCCAAACTGAACTTTTTTCAGAAGGAAACAATTTTCACAGCAGCTGTGGATGTTTGGTATTTTCCACCAATCCTAATAAGAAAACTTATTGGAAACAATAATCCACTGGGAAAATTAATGCTGATTATGTCAATAAGCTGCATGTAAAAATGTTTAATCACTTTCCCTCCCCTCCATTACTGATTTTTTTAACTGTAACTGTCAGTAAAGATCTAATGCAGTTTCCACTGACATGTGAAAGCTTTTTAACTGTAGCTGGTGCTGAATTAGTTCCTAAATAAACCTCTAGATCACTTGAAAGGACTGTGCTAAGTATATTATAATGGAACTCATAATAAACACATTTCCCTGAACTAATATTAGAGGATCAAATGCATCAGGTTCCTGTGTTAGCCACTGAGCCAGGAGAGGAAAATGGAATTGAAGCATCTCTTCTGTCATTTCTACATGGAAGTCAGAGACATGCTTTCTCATTATAGGTACTTTAGGGTTATGTTTAAATAAAACACCTTCTATTGGCTCGCCCTTGAACTCTGTCCCCTTCATCCAATTAAACAGAACTCTGTGAAAGAGAAATGCAGCTCCAAGCTTGCCCTGCAAACTGTTCAGACTCAGTTCTAATCCTGCCATCAGGAGGGGTTTGAAAAGTTTAAATTGATTGTCTGTGGAAAATCAATTATGGAGCAGACAAGTTTGCCTTTGTGGCAAGTGGAACTGATTTGGCTGTGGAATGCTTTCTCTTCAGAAAAGTTCTATTTGAGGTCTGTGGCAGCAAATATTGGGAGAGAAACCAAACAACTTTGTACTTCTTGATAAGCAAAGGATCAGGCAGAGCTGCTTAGACCCCAGTGACTCCTTGCTGCAGCTGCTGACAGCAGCTCCCTTCTGTCACGTTTTGTGTGCTGATGTGCTCCAGGCCCTCTGCTAAACTCACTCCACCCCTTCACTCTGTTATTCAGTGAAAACTTGGATTTGGTTGACAGTGCAAGTTACTGCAGCACATACAATAACCCAGCAGAACCCCAGCTGGCAGTGATTTCACTGGAGCCCTTATTTAATAATGTAAAAATTTTGTTGACCCTTTATAAATGGTCCCTGACACCACAGGATGTCAGCCATCATTGATGGGAGAACCTCATTAACCTCAGTAAGTGCAGAGTTAGACCTTAAATCTGGGTAAGACTTTACACATCTGAGGATGTGAGCACTGGACCTGCTTATTATAGAATATTGCACAATGCTGATGCTGTCAGAGGTCTCCACACAGCTTGATTCCCACTTTACCTCTACTAGGAGAAAACAAATTCAGTGTTCAGTGCAGGAAATTGTAGTGATACAAGGGAAGAGGAATAAGGAGACATTTCCAGCTATGGAACTATTCTGGATATACCTTTGCAGGTATTAAGAAAACAGTGTCATCATGAGAGTGATGAGACATGACCAGGGGACCAGAGAGGTTATGGGATCTCTACAGTGGAGATATTGAAACCCCATCATGCCCTTGCCAATCTAATCCAGCTGAGACAGCTTTGAGCTGGAGCTGAGCCTAAAGGCTCCCAAGGTCCCTTCCTGTCATGACCCAGGACATTGCTCTGGCTGCCCTGGGTGATTCCAGACCCTGGCAGGGGCTCAGAGACCTTGGCACAGAGTCACAAACACCTGTGCCTTTGATTTTAGCCCATGGAAACAATTACCAACTTTGTGTGAGGATTTACAAGCCACAGTTTGAGTAGAATGAGAGTGAATTGGTCACAGGGTGAAAAAGTAGAATTTTGGGGATTTAGAATGGGGGTTCAAGAGGCAAGATGGAGGAATCTGGGAATGTCCTGTCCTTCTCCTTCTTCTTCTTGTCGTCCATCTTCTGCTGTGATGGTGACACTTCTGGATTGGTTTAGAGTAGAGACAGACTGTCTAACATAGGGGATGGGTATTGGGAAATTATTGTAAATAAAGCACACACAGTTCTTAGTATAAAAAGCCAACAGCACCCCAAGGGCAGGGACTGTGCCACAACCCGACCTGCTGGACAGATCTCAGCAGGTCAGAGAAAGAATGGAACAGATAAGAGAAAATAAACAGCCTTGAAAGCAGAGCTGAGGAATCTCAACTTCTTCTGTCGTGAGGCTGGGAAAAAAGTGGCTTGGGAGCCATTTCAGCAACTCAGAACCTGAGACCTTCCCTCCTGAATTATTCACTGGTTTTGTTTCTATCCCATAAACAATTGGCAGTGAGAGAATGTATGACAAATAACTATCATCATAAGCATTTTCTGCTTGGTGGTGTACATTTCACACTCTCCAGAGTTTGAAGATCATTCAGAACAAATAAGAATCCTCAGTGGAACAAGTCAGTGCCAACTGTAAGTGATTTGGTTTCCTGTATATCAGGTATCACCAAGGGAGGAGGGGCAATGCAGTGCTTCAAATCACAAAATCTCAGGTTTGAACTCTGTATATTCTTCTGTGCAAACCAAGCACTGACTCAGTGTCTGACAATGCTTGAGAGTCCTGGCATGACAAGTAAAAGATGGAAATGTGAATTGCTCTGGAAGACCACCTTTGCTCTAAGCGTGGACCAGTCACCTCATCAGCTCCACTGAGCTGTGCCCAGTCTTAGAGAGGAGATGAACCATGTAAACCCAACATCAGAAAGCAGTTTCTGGCTTCTTCCACTAGTCTGTCTTCCTTCCTGCCTTCATTCCTGCCTCACTCCCTCCATTATTTCTTTTTTTTCCCCCTTCTTTTAGGGATATTTTTCAGAGCTGTGTGATTGATACTTGATAGGACACAATTGAGCACTAAAGCAAAAATTATTGCGGAGTCATTTTAGTGAAGTGACATTAAAGTTGTCATTTATTTGTTGTCATTTAATTGGCAGCTTGAATTAGGGGAATGTGTCAATGGATTTCTCCTGCTGGTTATGGGGAAGGTCATAACATCACATGGTGATGGGGAAAGGAAGCACTTTAGCTTTTCTCCATTGCACAGAAAACATTGTCTTGCCAGAATGTTCCACTGAAGCTCTGAGCAGTCCTTGGCTCTACAAAGAGGAGGAAAAGGGTCTGTTTGTTGTTAAATCTGCCTTAGTAGCAGCATAGGTCTTCAGAAGCCTTTTAATAAAAAATCTGTGTAGAAGGGAAGGGTGGTTATGGAGCTGAAGAAATTGGTGGTATTTCTTGTTCTCATTGCAGCCTGAATAGTGATGGAGAAAGTGGAAAGGCAGAAGTGGATCAAGCTCAACTCTTGAATGGTCAAGCAGCTGCAGCAGATGGATTTGCTTACAGCACCACCTGGCACAGGCAAACAAGAGGTCAGAGTGAAAAGCAGAGAACAGAGCTCATCAGGAGAGTAATGGGTCAGACATTGGAAGCAATGGAATGAGTGGGATCCATGGAGAATGTTGCAGTTTTAATTTCCCACATTGCCTTAGGTTGGAAGATATGGCAGGGGGTGTGTGTGTTCTGTCCCCATGTGTCAGAGCTGGGGCAGTTCTCTGCTGTTCTTGGGGCAGTTTTCTTGATCTCTCCCCCAGCCAATCCTCCCTGCAGGAGATCTCTGCTGTCCATGGCCACTGAGTGTCCCTGCAGGGCTGATCCAATTCCAGCATCCCATGGGGAGATGCTGCGCCCAGGGCAGGAGCCAAGCATTCCTACCTGGATCCAATGTGAGCCTGGCACAGCACAGCAGCCTTTGCCCAGTGCATTGCCAGAGGAGCAGCTTCTGCTGCCCTGCATGGCCAGAGGGAGCCCAGGCCCATCTGCAGCAGCCCTGGAGCTGCAGAGGAAAACTCCCCCCTTGTGCAGGATCCCTGCTCCAGCAGAGCCACAGCTGGCACTGCAGGAGGGCTGAGCCCCCATGGGATGGGGCTGTGCCACCCCCTGACACACAGGGGACAGGGACTGCTCTCACTCTGGCAGTGGAGTTTTTGTTGTTTTTTTGTTTGTTTGTTTGTTTGTACTATTGCATTTGTATTTTTAATTTTCCTAGTAAAGAACTGTTATTCTACTCCCATATCTTTGCCTGAGAGCCCCTTAATTTCAAAATTATAATAATTCAGAGGGAGGGGGTTTATATTTTCCATTTCAAGGGAGGCTCCTGCCTTCCTTAGCAGACACCTGGCTTTTCAAACCAAGACACACATCTTGCATTTTATTGCTGCATAAGGTAGCATTGAGATGATTTTTAAACAATGCAGGTCTCACACTGGAACCTACCACAAGTGATTTGCTCTGAGGTTTTTCAGAGCAGCACCACAAAAATCCCAGAGAAGCCTCTCCCCCTTGCCACCTGTATTTGTAGAGTTGTACAGCAAATGTTGTAATTACAAGTTGGTACAAGTTAAATTAATTGCCCACTAGTCTGTTTTTAATTAGAATCAGGCAAGCTTGGTAATCTTCTAACATGTCCAGGAAAGCTGGATGAGCGTGTAAGTGCACCTATGCATTTTATTGATTTGAGTTAAAAATTCAGCTCCTGAAATGAAACCTATAAAAACCAAAGCACGTTCTGGGATCTGAGAGACCCTTCCACACACAGAGTACCAATGTTTCTAAATTTCCTTTCTCTGGATGCAGAGTAAAACCAAGAATATTTAACAGTTAATAGTCAGTATCTCATTTTAGAGATTTTTTTAAAAAATCATAGTTAGAGACATTGTTTTATAATTGCATATTTCATACCAGGGGTGTAACAGCCACCACCATGAAAGCATCTCTGAGACACAGAGGGTGAAATACATCCCTCCTCCAACTCAGAATGAAATCTATCCCACCAAATTTGAAGCCTGGCACAGAAATAAATGTCATCCAGTGGCTTTGGTGGCATTTGCAATCTATCTCAGATTTTCTGTCACAGTTCCTGGAAAATACCAAGGTATCTCAGAAATCCTGGCAGGGGATATTGATTGGAAAACACTGGAGGAGGGCTGAGTTTAAATGCAAGCAGTGTGCATCAAAGGAGCTGCTGATGGTTGCAGCCCAGCATGGATGGGGCCCAGTGTGAGGAAGGGACTCCAGAGCTGAAACAGAGCCAGAGAATGACAGGGACAGTGCAGGAGTGAGCCAGGATTAACCCACCCAGTCTGGGCTGGGTTCTGCCCTCCCTGCAGAGCAGGCTCTGGGGACATCAGGCCAGGCTGGGCTTGTCTCACATGAGGTGACAACCTCACAAGAGTCAGGTCACATCGAGCTGCACTGCCTGAGAGTCAAGCTTTGTGCTGTCATGCCCCAAAACACTTCACTGAGACAAGAAAACACCTTAGTATGGATTTAGATGCCTATCTTTTAAGCACTTGAGATCAAAAATCAGGCTGCAAAAATAAGCACTTGAGATCAAAAATTTGATCTCTTGTATTTCCTCTGTGCTGTGATGAGTGAAGGCGCTCTCTGTGTCCCTGGAGGAGAAGCTGTGCTCGGTGTCTGAAACCCAGCTGGGGTAAGGTCAGAGCTGGCCAGGAGTACAGAGCCTGGGCTCTGCTGGGGTTCATCCTGACAGGGAGGGGTAGTGTTGCAGTAAGGTAGAAAAATTATAAAGAAAAGCCTTATAAAATCAGGCCTGCTCTGGCTGGCCTGTCATTTCTTCTAAGCCAAGCCAGCAGTTTGCAAGTTCCCATGTGAAAGCAATCCTGGTGTGAGCAGTTCACTAACATAACAATCTGTTCCTGGGTGAAAGACAACCTGTACCTGTATAAACTGTTTTTATCCTGTTAGATAGAAAAGGAAAACTATCTCTCACAAATAACTTTCCCTGCATGTACCCATCAGGGGTTGGAGTGACCAATTAATACAGAATAACAACTTGTTACTGACCAATGAAGTAATTGGCAAGAAAATTACAAATCAATTGGAGTCCCACAGGAGGTCTGTAAAACCCTATAAAAAGGAGTTTTGTGAATGAAGAATGGGCTTTTTCTGCCATGAAGAAAATGGAGTCCCTGTGATTTATTCCCATAGGTAGGAAGGAGGAAGGCTGGACTGGCATGGACATCTCATTCCCTTGGCTCTTCTGAGACCAAACCACCCTCAGCCTGCAGGACTGGGGACATTTCCTTGGCTTTGTGAGGTGACAGCGCACAGGACAGTAGGAGAAAGCTATTCTTAGAGGGTAAAATCTGAGGGACACCTCTGTTTGACTTGGAGGGCCTCATTGCAGTGTGTAACCTGCTGACAGTCCTGACCATTGTGCCTCCTTGTTCTGGCACTGTCAGAGCACCACTGTCATTTCCTAAACACACAGGGATGCCCTGCTGGCCATTACTGCTGCTCTCTCCTTTCCCAGCTCTTGGAAAACTTACCATGATCTCTCCTGTGTCTCCTTTAGGTGCCAAAATTTTCAGCAGATTTCTTCTGTTTCTGTGGTGCATCTGCCTGGAGGTACTGCAATGCTGTGATGGCCCTGACAAGGGGAGAGAATGATTTGATGGATATCAGAAGGTTAATTAATATTTATATTATATTATATTATATTATATTATATTATATTATATTATATTATATTATATTATATTATATTATATTATATTATATTATATTATATTATATTATATTATATTATATTATATTATATTATATTATATTATTCTCTACATCTAAAACTGAATCTGTTAAGCACCCAACTCAGTACACAACTCTCACACTGTATTGAATCTTGTGACTGGCACCTGACAGTCCTGACACACATACATTTTTGGCCCTGATAGGCCAAGGAAATAAAACACTATGATTTTGGGCAAACAATTTTTATGTTGTATTCTATTTTTGCACAAACACAGGTACAGTAAATGATAAGATTTATGTTTTCTTTTTTTGAGGTTCAGAGAATGTGAATCCCAGAAGTATTCTTGGGAAGAATTGTGCCTTGCTTTTCTCTGTGAAGAGAAATGTGGGGCTACACAGAGGAAGTATTTTTTTCTTTCCAGGATCCTTGTGCTTTTTTGTAAGTGCATTTCCCACTCTGCTCTGCCATATTTCACCTGCCAGGCTGGATTTTTTCCTTTCTTTTTTAATACTGTGAATGTGTCTTACTCTCATTAACCTCCTGGTTGGTAAAATAAGAACCACAGCACAGACATGTTTATATGAAGCTGACTGATTATCCAAGACTGGAATAACAAGTGTTTCTATGGGATGAGGCTGTGGGAAGAAGCATGAAGGACAGGCACTAATTGCCCTTTAAGGAACTCAGGCCTAATACTCTGCTGCTGTTAATTCCTCATTTTCCTGATCTCCAGAGTCAGGAGAGAGACTGCAGTAGAGCAGTTTGAGGAGGTCAGGGCTATATTGGCTTAAAAATGGCAAATGCTTTAATAAATGGATCTGTAGAGCTGGTGTCAAAGTGGCACAAAGGAGAGGCAGGCAGCAGGGACAAAGGGCTGTGCTTGGGCTGGGAGGCAGCCCCCTTTCATCTGCAAGCCAAAGCCCCTGGTGCTCAGGTACCTCTTCTTGCCTCATTAAATTGTCTGTGTGCTCAGGTGGAGAGAGATGCAAAGTGCAGCAGCAGCGTACAGCGCTTACACAACCTGAGTGATTTCTGCAGCAATCATTGGAGGAGTTAGCTAATGGCAGGGTATGGCAGCCTCCTGCTGAGTTTCCATTACCTTGTAATTTTCAGCTTGTTCGCTGTTGCAAGAATGCCCCTGTCTTGTAATTCCTCCAGCATTCATGTCTCATCTTCTCCAGGCTTGAAGTACATAAGATGCTTTCTGCAGGGGGATTTATTGAGATAAGTTATTGAAGTCGAGCTCTGAGGCAAGCATCCAATATTGTGCTATTCATCTCTGAATTTATGTTCCTTCATTCTTTTTGAAGGTCTAATGCAATCACAAACAATTTGTTTTGTATATGTTTAAAAATTCATCATTTTCTTGTACAATGGAAAAAAACAGCACTTGTAGCTCATTAGTGGTGGGATTCACAAAACATCTGGCTTTTCCTTTTGATGTCATTTCTGTGTGACTAAAATTCTGCCTTCATTTGGAGTGGTTCAAATGAGGAGGTAAAATCACTCTGTCAGAAACTCATTGCATGTGCCCATGAGTCAACCTGGGTAATCTTACAGTTTCAGGCAATTATCTTTTTTTTTTCCCCTCTGGCATATTCTGCTCATCTTCCTGGGATATGGGAGAAGCCCTTTCTGCTGACCCTCTCACAGGGAGGGTCTCTGTTCTTGGCTTTTTCTTCTGTTAGAGCCCCTGCAGCTCCCTGTGCTCAGTGCTGTACAAATGTTTCAGAGCACAGAGCCTGTACTGAGCTTCCAGCTTTCAGTAAGTCAGAGAAAGGTGGTAGGATTGTCCCTGCCCTACAGCTGTGGGTGTTAGGAGAGGTTTTTAAGGGCCAAGCACATAAAAGTACCACTGGGTAGCAACTGAATTCAGCGCTTCTGGAATAAACCAGACTCTGAGCAATCTGGCCAACCTCACTTGGGATATCTGTGGTCGAGCTGGGAATTAACCAAGCCCTCTTCTTCCCACTCCTTAACCACAAACCACTACTTATTTTTGAGTAGCTGACATTTGACTGTAAGCTGAATGTTCAGAATAAAGAATAAAGAGACCCCAGGAGCCTCAGCAGATGAAGAGTCAAGTGCTGATCACAAGGAAGACTAGTGGGGTAAAGCCTGGGCAAGGTCTTTAGGGCTTACTCCAAAGCACACCAGAGTCAGGAAAAGTCTCTTCGAAATGTCGGGTCAGGAACTCACTGCTGCTGTGTCAGATCTTAGAACTGTTGCTGCTGTGTGCTACTAACATAAGAGTGATTTTCTTCTAGGGCAACAAATCACACTGCCCAGGTTGATAGGGAGGAAAATGTGACCAGACAGCAAAATTTCCAAATTTACAGAAATGGTGAAATATCCTGGGTCTGCAAAATCTGCTTAAGGCAGGATGTATTTTCCTTTGCACAAGGTCAACAATATTGTTGAACTATTCATTTGCTCCTGACAAGAGAGGTGAGAAAGCAGCTGTAAGCTCCACAAAGCCTCACATAGAACTTCAGAGGAGGGTGTTCTGCCCAAGTGACTCAGCAGCAGCTGACAGCTCCTGATTCCACCTCCTGCCGTGTCTGTCAGTCCAGGCAGATTTGTTCATTTGTAGAGCTTAATTCACTTCCAGCCTGGTGGAAATGTCAGAAATCCAATGGAAATCTGTACCTGCCTGGGATGGCTGTGCAGGGCTCAGGATGCAACTGATCTCTTTTCATCAAGGTGTCTGTTTGCAGATAAATGCACAGAACAGTGTGAGGGCTCTCAGGTCTCTGGGAGGTGCTAACATTCCTCCTGGATCATCTTTATCCAGAGGATGTGTACGTGCCCTGCTGCCAAGGCACAGCCATGTGCTGCTGCTGGTGGATTATTGGGACACACAAGACAGATGATGGACTTTGGACCTGGTCAAGCATGAGAGATTTGATAGACAAAATGCCTTGGCCAGAGCAAGCAGAACTCTGAGGATTAAATCAAGATTGCAAGAAGATTCAATCAGACTTACTGGAAAAGGAAAATTACACCAGACTTATGCAAGCAAGAAATGTTCAAAATGTGTAAGTTTGATGTGATGATTAACCCAATCATTGTAGTAAAACATGACTAGTCTTCCTAGAATATGTATATAAGCAGTTGTACTTCACAATAAATTTGGATTCTTTGGCCATCTCATTGAGTCTCTCTCTCCATTGCCAATAGTGGATCCCCTCTGCCTCCAGTTATACCCATTTTCCTCATTACTCACGACCTCCTGTAGCTATCCTGGTAATCTGGCAGGTTGCAGTTTACATTCCTGAGGCAAAACCTCATTTCCAAGGTGCATCCACTAGTTACAGTACCCTGAAAACAGCTTTCACTGGCATGGTTGTCCTGGATTGCCAAGCAGATTGTATTCTATTTGCCATCTCTATGGCAGTTGTCTTCTGTTCTGTGGGCAGTTTCCCTTATCTCTTCCACACCCACTCCTCCCTCAGGGGTACACCTGCTGATAACAGCTATTGAATGTCCCTGCATGGCTGATAAGAACTACAGCATCCCATTGGGAGATGTGAGCCCAGAGGGAGGAGCCAAGCATTCCTACCTGGATAGAATCTGGAGATTCTGGGACCCCAGCACGGCTTCTGCACTGGATTCCCCAGAGGAACAGCAGCTGCCTCTTCTTCCACTGGATCTTCAGAGGAAGAGACTGCACCTTTCTCCAGGATCCCTGCTCCAGCAGAACCAGCCCTGGCACTGCAGGAGGGCTGAGCCACAATTCCAATGGGACTGTGCCAACAGCCTGACCCACAGGGTGTCAGGCTGGGTTCTGACTCTGGCAGTGTTGTTCTAGTGCACTGCATTGTTTATTTTATCTTTTTATTTTCTTCCCTAATATGAACTGTTATATCATGCTTCCATTTTTTTTTTGCCTAAGAGCCCCTTAATTTAAAATTTATAACAATTCAGAGGGGTGGGGAGGGTTCACATTTTCCATTTCAGGGGAGGCTCCTGCCTTCCTTAGCAGACACCTGGCTTTCCAAACCAAAACAATGGTCCATCCATTGCATCTCCCCCGTGGCAATCGTGTCAGACAGAAAAAATTGACTTTCACAGAGGAATCTGTCTTTCCAAAAGGGATTTACAAGCAGTGAAAAGTCAAGCTGCCATGAAGCTGTGTGCAAGCTGCTGATGGGGGCTGTGTCACAAATGAGTGTTTTAGGTCACTGAAAGCATCACCAGCAAAGGTATTTGCAAAAGCAGGTTCAGTATAAAAGAGAAAGCATGACAAAGTTCATAGGCAAGGTTCATTCTACTGATTACTAGATGGTTAAACACACAGGAGAAAAGCAAACTAAAATCTGAAATCAATCAATCTAAAATCAGAATCAGCCCAAAAATTGTCTTTGTGCTGGTTGGAGGGGGGGGTGGGGGCAGAGAGGGGTGGAGGGTGAGGATGGAGAGAGTGAGACTAAAAAGGAATATTAGAGACCCTCTGGTTGGGGTACAAGGTTCAGAGTGGACCCCCCTGCCAACCTGAGCCCTGGACTCGACCAACAGTGAGGTTTAACAACACTTAAACCTAACAACATTTAATCAATGGCTAAGGTTAAACAACAAGAGATTTGTGTAGAATTTACAGCAGCACAGCAGTAACTCACAGGCCTCATTTACTTACAAATCTAAAGTATTCAGGGATGAGGGGAGCAATATTCCTTGTGCATTTGCTGTGGCACATTCCCACCTGCACACACACAGACCTAAAGGGTCTGTACAGGGTACAAACCTGTAAAAGATCCCCCTGGAATTCAGTGAAGTGCTCATATCCAAAGCCTCTGGATCTCACCAAGGGCAAAGGCTTGAGCTCAGGGAGGGAGGATCAGCCCAGGATCCATCCCTGTCCTTCAGCAGGAATGAGAAACCTGAGATTGCTGGGCTGGGAGAGGCCCCAGCAGAGGGAGGTCCCTGGGGCAGCCCAGGGAGGTTCCAGGGCTCTCACTGGGCTCTGCTGTTTGTGGGTGACAGGAGATGGGTTTGGTCAATGCCACTTTCCATCCTGGCTGCAGTTCAGGTCAGTCACAGCCTTAGAAATTCTGACAACAAAATTGATATTTCAGGGTTGTTACTCAGAAAGGAAAAATGAGTTTCAGGACTTGGTTAAAAAGCAGGAGCTCCTTGGACAGCAGCAGTTCCTGGAGCTGTCAGGGTTTCTGATAAGCTCAAGAGGAGCTGAGCCAAGGGCTGTTCATCAAGAACGAGGCCTAATGAGCATTTATGAGATGATAATGTGGCCTGGGGAGGGGGGATACACCAGCACAGGCTGGCACAGGAGTCAGGTGCCAGGACCTCAGAGCCATCCAGGTCTGTAAAATGTGGACACAGTTAATGAGATCTGGGCTGCTGGCTCCCATGGCCACTTTCCAATGTCTCTCTTGGAATATTCCCTCTGGTCAAGGGGCATCTCTCCCCAGCCTGTGTTTGGGCTGGCTGCCTGTCTGTGCTCTTTGCACTTACAAAGGATGACCCAGGGGCTGTGTCAGGAGCCAGAGCTGTGGAGAAGCCCAGGCTGGTTGTCCCAGCCTCCCCTGCCAAGCCTTGCCTCAGGAGATCAGTTCAGACACCCATGCCAGCAGGGCAGCTCAGAGCCCTGCAGCTCCTGGAACTGTTTTGGGGTGGCCAGGGTGCTCTAAAGCTCCTGCAACAGCTTTGGGGTGGCTCTGCAGCTCCTAGAAAAGTTTTGGGGTGGCCCAGGGTGGCTCTGCAGCTCCTGGTACAGCTTTTGGGGTGGCTCTAAAGCTCCTGGAACAGCTTTGGGGTGGCTCTGCAGCTCCAGGAACAGTTTTGGGGTGGCCAGGGTGGCTCTGCAGCTCCTGGTACAGTTTTGGGGTGGCTCTGCAGCTCCTGGAAGAGTTTTGGGGTGGCTCTGCAGTTCTGCAGCTCCTGGAAAAATTTTGGGGTGGCCAGGGTGCTCTAAAGCTCCTGGAACAATTTTGGGGTGTCCAGGGTGGCTCTGCAGCTCCTGGAACAGTTTTGGGGTTGCTCTGCAGCTCCTGGAACAGTTTTGGGGTGGCTCTGCAGCTCCTGGAAGAGTTCTGGGGTGGCTCTGCAGTTCTGCAGCTCCTGGAACAATTTTGGGGTGGCCAGGGTGGTCTGCAGCTCCTGGAAGAATTTTGGGGCAGCCAGGGTGGCCCTGCAGCTCCTGGAACAGTTTTGGGGTGGCTCTGCAGCTCCTGGAACAGTTTTGGGGTGACCAGGGTGGCCCTGCAGCTCCTGGAACAGTTTTGGGGTTTTCTCCCAGTGCATTTACAGGGCTGAGGTGGCCCTGGGGAGGACATCAGGCTGAGACCTCACACATTCAGTGCCAGGAGAAGGCTCCTTCCCCAGGGACAGATTTTGTGTAGGGTCATGTGTCTCAGTGCTGGGTTTTCAGGCTGTTTGTAAGAGAACCCCATCTGTCTCCTACACAGCTTCATCTCCCACCTGTGCTTCTGCTTGTCTGGGGTTTACCTGAGGACTGAGCTTAAAGGAACAGTATTTGCAAAGGGAAACAAGTTGCCTGACATGTTATTTAATCTGTGTCAACTGTTTAACATGAGGGGCTTAATTCATTTATTTATTCATCCATCCACTTATTTTTTACACCTTCCTGTAAACACATGGCTATAATCCCTGGGAGGTGCTGCAGTTTGAAGGGATGCCCTGGTAAAACATGACAGCTTTTGTCCTTCCTCAGAGCTCCCAGAGCTTCAGATGGAAGAAGATGGAGAATTATAAAGTGATCTCATTATCCTCTATTGTGCATTAACAAAACCCTGGCACTAACACAGTGAATACATATGGACTTGAAAATAATTGCTTAGTGCAAGTCGGGTTTGGATTTTTCCTCTCACTTTATTATCTGGATGCTGAGGGGAATATTAGTGAATTGTAGCATGGGAAAGTAGGTCAACATCAAGCCTGGATGGAGGGGAAATGTGGTCAAAAAGTACAAGACTGACCCTCTTATAGTGGGCAATTGAAAGATACACTGAAATTACAGCCAGAATGATCCGACAGCTCTTCCTCTGCTTGTGCTTTTGAAGAGCTTGGCAGTGAAACTGTTGTGCAGGCATGTCCTCAAAATCAAGAAAGGAAAGGAGAAAGAACCCTGTATTGATTTAGACAGAAAAGTCAAATGTTTCTGTTGCTGCAACTGAGATAATAAATTCAAAAATATTTCAGAAACTTCTGGCTCTCACCATGACATGCCAAGGGGACGTGTCCTGGAGGAGAAGCTCCCCAGTGTGGCAGGGGGTGGTGGGACAGGATTGATGACTGTGCTGCTGAGCCATGCACAATGCTCAGCTTTGGGAGGGCTTTGCTCTAATGAAACCTTCAACCCTTCCCTGCCTTGCAGCCCCTGAATAGCAGCAGCCAGCACTGAGGAGAAGCTCAGCACAATGGAAGAAGGGTCAGACTGAAAAAGTGGAACTGGACTTCAAAAGTGCTAGAGATAAGGGGACAACAAGAATATGAGAGAAAAAGTTGTGGGTTTTCTTTTTGCCTTTGGTAAGAGCTGATTGCAGCATTCCCTGTTGGGTGTCAGAATTCAGGACATCCCTCTGCCTGCCCTGGAGGGCTCAAAACCCTGCCAGGGGGCTCAGAGACCTTGGCACAGAGCCCAAGACCCCTGTGCCTTTGATTTTGACCCATGGAAAAAATTACCCACCTTATATGAGGATCTGCAAGCCACGAGAGTATAAGTAGAATGATAGTTAGTTTGTCACAGGGTGAAAAGTAGATTTTTGGGGTTTTAGAATGGGGGCTTGGGGTTCCAAGATGGAGGGATTTGGGTGTGCCTTGTCCTTCTTTCTCCTTCTTCCTAGCCTCCATCTTCTGCTGGGATGGTGACACTTCTGGATTGGTTTAGAGTAGAGCCAGACTGTCTAACATAGGTGATGGGTATTGGGAAATTATTGTAAATAAAGCACACACAGTTCTTAGTATAAAAAGCCAACAGCACCCCAAGGGCAGGGACTGTGCCACAACCCGACCTGCTGGGCAGATCTCAGCAGGTCAGAGAAAGAATGGAACAGATAAGAGAAAATAAACAGCCTTGAAAAGCAGAACAGAAGAGTCCTGACTCCTTCTTTAGTTGCTGGGCTGGGAAAAGAAACTTTCTAACACATCTTGGGGTCATCTTGACCACAGAGACTCCTGAGAGTTGGGAAAGGCATTGCTGTGGGAGATGAGGTTTGTTCACAGGGATTTCAGTGCATTCTCCCAGGACTGGCCTGTGTGTAATGGCTGCAGGGAAGGGCCTGAGCTGATCCATCCTCCTGTTTGTCTCATCTTTCTTTCTGGGCCTGTAGTTGAGGTGTTATGAGGTCCCCAGGACGAGGTGAGAGATAAGAATTTGACTCCATGTTCTCAAAAGGCTGATTTATTATATTATGATATTATTATATTATATTATTGATATGATATGATATGATGATATGATATTCTAAAACTATACTAAACTATAGAGAAAGGCTACATCAGAAGGCTAAACAAGAATGATAATTAAAGCTCGTGACTGACTCCTCAGAATCTGACACAGCTGATGGTGATTGGTCATTAATTAAAAACAATTCACATGTTTGGATAAACAATCTCCAGACCACATTTCAGAGCAGCAAAACATGGAGAAGAAATCCTGGTGAAGGGATTTTTCAGAAAATATCAGTGATGAAGCAGAGCCTCATTTTGTGAGGTGCCATCACCAACAGAGGCTGAGCACACTCCTCCTGCCCCAGAGTGGGTACAGATTCCATGTCAGAGAAAAGGCAAAGTTTCTGTACAGCAAAGGAAAGCAGGTGGAAGAAATGAGGTGAAGTGCTGGTGTACCACCTGTCTTCCTTAATGTCAAGAGGGGAAGGTGGGCTTGAAAGACATCAAACTCAACACTTCCTCCAAACATCACTGTTCTACAATTAAATGGACTAAAAAAGGATAAAAGTGTCATTTCTTCTCACAGGTGGTGCAGGGAGTGTTGACTCAGTTGACTGTAATTTGGAAGAGTGTTGGTCTGATTTAGCTCTGGGGAGCACAGAAATGGCAGTTTTGGCACAAGAGAAGTTTTGGATTAAGCTGTGAACCACTTAAGCCTAGTCAGCAAACTGGGAAATAATTTTCCCATTGCTAACCTGATAAATGACCTGATGCTCAGGTGGAGCCCCAGTCTCTGAGATCCAAAGTCTGTTCCATTACAGGTGCATTGACATCCAAAACACCAGGGTGATGAGGGATTTTTAAACAAAAGAAAACCCAAGATTTTAATTAAAGGAGTCATGATTCTTCCATTTGCTAATCACATCTTTTTTTTTAACAATTGTCACAAACATCCTCAGCACTGTGGCAAATACACAGAATAGGAAAAAAAAGCCCAGAGAAAATATTGCACACGGATTTCTCTAAAGAGAGAGGTGCAGCCTGGGCAGCCCTTGGTCCTCATGTCCTAATGCAGTCAGGAAACACAAGATTTCCCTGACCTTAAATGCTTTCATTGGACTGATTTTTTAAAGGAATAACCATTAATACAACACATCTGCTGCACTGCCCTGCAGAATCTCTGGGGGGCTTAGGCTAATACAGATTTTTCTTTTCAAGAGTCACAGTTTTATCTGCCTTTTAAATTCCTGCTTCCTTTTCCCCTTGAGTAGGCACTTGGCCTCTGAGCCAGAACTCCCCTGAGGCTCTGGACACATCTCTTACCTTCTTCATCTCCTTGTGCTTTGGGATGGGAGCTCCACCACACATCCTGAAGATGCTGGTGTGCTCTGGGGGTTTGGCTGCACATGGAGTGAGTGAAGCAACCCCAAGAGCAGGAGGCTGATATGTTGTTCACTGTAAAGTTAATTGTTGGGGAAGATGAAACAGGAAAGCCTTATAAATATGATTGCCTGGCAACAGCTTTTGAGAATATAGAAACTATAAGTGAGATTGAAATGAAAGCAAGCTTTGAGATACCTCAGTTACTGAACAACTGGAAAACAATGGTGTGGCCAGCTGAAGGTGATCCCCTTTTGATGGAGCAACACCCTCTGCTTGCAGACAGGCCCAAGGGTCAGAGCAGACCCTACAGCTTGGCAGAAGGGGCCCAGAGAGGAGTTTTTTGGGTTTAAAATGTAACACAGTATGGTAATGTAATGATTCTTATAGGCTGTATGTAAATGCTGTAGGATTTGTATCTTAGATTGGTTAGTGAGAATGAGAATATTCAACACAGAAGAAGATTTATTGTATTGTAACGGGAACCTCGCTCTCTTACCCTTTTACTCTCTTACCTTTTTTACTCCCTTACCTTTTTACTCCCTTATGCTCTCACCATCTTACTCTCCACCCTCTCATCCTCTCTCCCCCTCTCTTCTCTCAGTCCTGCTCTGAGCTGTGGCTGGCAGCTCCCAGCAGGGCCCTGCACCCAGGCCCTTTGCAATAAACCCCAAGTTCCTGACCTGGCTGCAGAGATCTCTGCTCTCTGCCTGTCCTGACCATCCTACCCCCCGATGCTCCTACAGTTAATGCTTATTTTCCTCATGTGGATTCAAGCACTGGTTCAAGCACTAAGCTGAAATGAAGTGCTGTAAAACTGGGACAGCTTCCTGGACAGTAGCAGTGGTGCTTCAGGTTGTTGTCCCTCACCCTGGGATCAGGACATGAGCTGTTCTGTACCCCAGAGATGAGTGGGATCAAGGGCAGAGCAGGCTGCAGAGCCTGACTTTGGTTAGGGTGGGACTGGGAGGGTTCCTCCCAGCAGTTCTGAACAAAGGCAGCTCCAGACACTCAGGGCACTCAGCACGTTGGAATTTGATTTTATGGATTGACACGGATTTCATTCAACACAGGGATTTGCATAAAATGGCTAATGGTTTATGCTGTGATAATACAAAAGTCAATAACAGTGTCGAGGGGAAAAAAGGACAGAGCAGTGTAGAATGAGAATGCCTACCAGTAATCTCACCACCTAGAGAGGCAAGGCTGGGGGAAAGAGTTCCTGCTGCTGGCACAGGGCAGAAGCCCCAGGTAACACAGCAGAAAGGTGCCACCTGCAAGGTGAGCAGTGACTGTGTGCCACCCCAAGGGAAGGGTGTGATATGTGGGGGAAAAAGGAACCATATTGAAAAAAAAAAAAGAGGTTTTATCTGTATAATAAGGCGAATAAGGCAGGAAGCTTGGGCTTATTTATCTGCTTTTGAATTTTAATGATCAGTTCGAGTGATAATTACAGAATTTCTATATTTATATAGAACCAGCACATAAAATAGCACAATTTGATATTTATGAAGTGCCAGTTTTCCATAAATACAGAGATTTGTTAATGAGCGCTGGGAACTATTCATTAAAATTCAGAAGTAGATAAATAATGAATAGGAATTGCTGTTTATTCATTAAAATCCTTAAAAAAAAAGGCAAAGAAAAAATATCTCCTCACTTATTGTTGATGAATCCAGCCTGTTTTATAAGCGATTTGTTTTAATTAATGCCATTTGACAATATTAGTGCCAAAATAGCAGAGAGTCACTCACACATTGCAGGCTATAAGTAGGTCTGCTTTAAAGCATCTGAGGCCCTGGAATAAACAAATCTGGGCCCAATATGAACATTTCTGACTGTCTCAGCCATCAGTGCATCCCCACTTGGGAAGGAAGGGTCAGTCAGTCAATGCCTGTGTGATGTGGGTCCCCTGTAGACTGCAGAATCTGCAGGGATTTCTGTGCTGCTTCTGAGGGAGGATTTATCCTTCTTCAAAGGAGGGTCTTGCTGCTGAAATATCAACAGAACAGTAGATTTCAAAGGAAAGGCACAGTTTGAATTTGGTATGGGGCATAGGGTTTGTGTCAACCTATCTGCAAACTCAGCCAAAGATAAGTTTGGTTATATTCAGTTCCTTAGCTTTCAAATCTCATTTGAGAACTTCAGAACTGACAGTTGTTCTTCTCAGGAGATGAGAACTTGGCCCAGATTTGAGGTCTAGGTTGTGGCATTGCCCTTTGGGACCCTCTGCCCTGGTTTGTGAAGGGTGGGGAACAATCTCTGCCATGGATGCCTTGATGTGGAGTTGGGCAAGGACACTGTGCTGGGGCCAAGGGGTTCAGCACCTTTCTGGTGTGACCCTGGGAACTTCAGGTTGCTCAGGGGCATGGCTGGTGGAATGGTGTTGGAAGGGAAATGGGCGTGTGGGAAATATCCCTTCACACCACATGGATGTAACCCTGGCAGAGCTACTTGTAAGTGGGGCTAACTGGGATTTGTGTTACTGCAGGATAAGGAATGGTTCTGTGTGCTTGGAAACCTGGATGTTTCTATTGTGTAGCTGACCATCAGCTCAGCATTTAGACCACTGGAAAATCTGGACCAACATGATGTTGCAACCAGGGCACAGGCTACCAGGACGCAAACTTCCAGACAAAGCCCTTCATTTGTAGCAGTCGTTTTCTTCCTCCACCTGTTTTATTCCCTTTGATTGCTTTGTTCTGTGGCATTCACAATCTCCGAAAAATTCCTTCGCCCAGGATTTTTCTCCTGGGAAGCTGAGAAGCTCAGAGAAAAGGGAAACAATTCTGATCTCATTTGCTTCTCCTGTGTTGTGCTCATGTGGAATGTGTTTGGAGATTGTTTACCCACAAGTGATTGTTCCATTGCATTCTGCTGGGAGTTGTTTTCACTCTTTGGCCAAGCAGGGCCAAGCTGTGTCAGGACTCTGGAGAGAGTCAGGAGTTTTCATTATTATCTTTTTAGCATTCTGTAAGTATCCTTTCTGTATTCCTTAGTATAGTATTCTTTAATATAATATAGTATAATAAAGTAAATAAAGTAATAAATTAACCTTCTGAGAACATGGAGCCAGATTCATCATTCCTGCCTTCGTTGGGACACTCCCTACAAATACAATATTGTTCCATGCATAATCTTGTGCTTTTACACTCTTTGAAGTGTCCTGCACAGTGTGGAGGTGACAGCTCTGAATGCTGATGAGTCTCTGGAAGCCTCAGCAGCGTTTTATTGGTTTGGGGGTCTTTGGGAGAGCTTTCCCTACAGCCAGCCAAGAGCCAGGGGGGTTTCCCCACAGCCAGCCAAGAGCCAGGGGGGTTTTCCCTGCTGGATTTGGGGCTGCTGGATCAGCACAGCCTACCTTGTCTCTGCCTCTTGCTGTGGAGTATAAGGGGAAAAGTAATGCTGTCAGTGGTGTAACTGTAAGGAACACAAAGTAAAGGGTTGTCAGGGAGAACATGGAATTGGAAATGAGGATACAGGGGCTCCTTTAAAAGAGTTTCTTGTCTCTTTTTGAAACCAAGACAGACAAAATGGGGCTTAGGATATTAAAAGGGGTCTTAACAGTATTTGTGCTTTAAAAGGTCCCCTCTCTGCTTTTCATTCCTTCTGTCTTTCCTTGACCTCTTGTCTTTTCCCTAAAGTTGGATTTAAAACAATAAAATGGGGGGGAAGGGGGGTGGGTGTATAAAAAATACCAAATTGACTCCTGTGGGGAACAGAATTAATTCTACTCGGGAGCAGAAAACGAAACCCAGAAGCATCAAAGCGTAGACATAAATTCAATATCCCACTGAGCCCATCACTTAGGGTACTTCACCCTTTCCTGAATGTCTATCTTTCAATCAAATGTAGATGCAGGGAAAGGGTTTGTTTCAGTTTAGCCTGGTGCTACACAAGCAGAAAGGAAAGAGCAGCAGCAGTCACTGTCTGTTTGCTGTGTGAGGTTTATAATTTCACAAATGCCAGATGCATTAATCCAAGCTGTCATGTTGCAGCTCTGTTTGTAGATCAAATGGGATTAAAAGATTTAGTTGAAGCTTTCCTGATACATTTAAATAATATGACTAGAAATGTAATATTCAGGAAAATAAATATTTTAGAGGTACAGTTTGAGGCACCTGATGTATTAACACCTGCTGTAACAAAAAGGAACAGAAAAGACATGGTCAAAAGTCTGCAGAACATGTCCCTAACTCACTCTGTGCTAGCACCAGGTGTGTGGCCTGACCCTGGCTCTGGCATGGCTGGGTGTGCTCATCTATGGAAATCCAACTAATTGCTTTAGTGCAATTATTCCTGTGCAGGGCTCAGTGTTAAGGATACATTTACACACTTTGCTGGAGTGGATTTTTGAAAATTCCTGCAGTGCTATGCCTGTTTCTTCCCCTTTTTTTTTCCTTACCTACCCACTGCTGGTTACCTTGTATGTGGGAGAACCAGCTGAATCTATTGTCTCTTTTTGCCCAGTGATGTCTGTTTGAAAAAAACCCAATCTTCTTTTTAGTGGTGGAATTTCCCAGAAGTAGGACATCCAGTGCACAAGTTTTGTTGAGCAGGAGCAGCATGGACCATGTGGCTGAATAAAGAGCTGTTATAAAATATAAATAAATTAAAAAATACAGAAATATATAAATATATATAATATATATAATATTTTATTTATATATGCCTATTTAGGACTGACTTATCCTGCAGCCAGGAGCTGTGGCTGCAGCACAAACAGAGGCATCCAGAGCTGCTCTGGTTTTGGTCTTGTGCAGGTGAGTGGGACAGCAGGGAGGAGATCTCTGCTCTGTGGCTGTGGGCAGCCTGAATTGCACCATCTTGTCAGTTTGACATTAAAATGACAGCAAAATCATTTCAAGCATGTTTTCATAAAATCATAGAGTCACAGGATATCCAGGGATGGAAGGACCCACAGGGATCCATGAGCTCAATGTCTGGTCCTGCACAGACCCCCAACAATCCCACCCTGGGGCTGCTGTCCAATACTCCTGGAGTTCTGGAAGCCTTGGGGCTGTGGGCAGTGCCCAGCACCCTCAGGGGAAAGAACCTTTCCTGAAATCCAACCTAACCCTCCCCTGACACAGCTCCAGCCATTCCCTTGGCCTTTAAGACATGTCAAGGGCATGTATTGATGGCATGGAGAGAAGGGCAGAAATGTGACATGTAGTAGGCCTGTAGTAGGTACACCAGCTCGCAGCAGTGCTCTTTCTTTGGTTAGGCCTGTAGTAGGTACACCAGCTCACAGCAATGCTCTTTGGTTAGGCCTGTAGTAGGTACACCAGCTTGCAGCAGTGCTGCTCACTCGGTGCTGTGGTTTGGTTGAGGTGTCAAGGAACAGGTTGGACCTGATGATCTTGAAGGTCTCTTCCAACCTTGTGGTTCTGTGATTCTTTGCTTAGGCCTGTAGTAGTACACCAGCCTGCAGCAGTGCCCTTTGGTTAGGCCTGTAGTAGGAACACCAGCTGGCAGCAGTACTCTTTGGTTGGCTAGGCCTGTAGTAGGTACACCAGCTGGCAGTGGTTAGGCTTGTAGTAGTAGGTACACCAGCTTGCAGCAGTGCTACTCACTCAGAGCCATGGTTTAGTTGAGGTGTCAGGGAATGGGTTGGACTCTTCCAACCTTGTTATTCTGTGATTCTTTGGTTAGGCCTGTAGTAGGTACACCAGCCTGCAGCAGTGCTCAGTGCCCTTTGGTTAGGCCTATAGTAGGTAGACCAGCCTGTAGTGGTTAGGCCTGTAGTAGGTACACCAGCTCACAGCAGTGCCCTTTGGTTAGGCCTGTAGTAGGTACACCAGCTGGCAGCAGTGCTCTTTGGTTGGTTAGGCCTGTAGTATGTACACCAACTGGCAGTGGTTAGGCCAGTAGTAGCTACACCAGGTTGCAGCAGTGCTCTTTGGTTGGTTAGGCCTGTAGTAGGTACACCACCTAGCAGTGGTTAGGCCTGTAGTAGGTACACCAGCCTGCAGTGGTTAGGCCAGTAGTAGCTACACCAGGTTGCAGCAGTGCTCTTTGGTTGGTTAGGCCAGTAGTAGGTACACCACCTAGCAGTGGTTAGGCCTGTAGTAGGTACACCAGCCTGCAGTGGTTAGGCCAGTAGTAGATACACCAGCTCACAGCAGTGCTCTTTGGTTAGGCAGCTGTACTTCCCAGCCAGGAGCAGCTCTGACATGGGCTGTTAAGGGTGAGCAGGCAGATGCCAAACAAAGCTTTAGCAGCGTGGCTGAGCAGAGCCATGATTGCTCTTTCTGAGCCCACAGGGAGGAAGGGAGTTTGTGCTGAGATGGTGAGCAGCCCTTGAAGAGAAGGTACAGACTGGGCATCAATAAACCAGAAACCACAGGCTACCACAGGAAGGAACTTCTGGAGCAGCAGCAGAGTGGAATGTGCACTTACTCAGTCTAATAAGTAACCTGCTCTGTTTCTGACAGGGTTTGGCTGCCAGGGCTGCTGCCTGCAGTGGCAGGAGCCTGGACCCACAGGCACAGGAGGCTGGAGTTCATTATCCCCAGCCCTGTGCAGCCAGCTGGGGTTGTTCACATTGCCTGGGTGTAAGAGACACTCCAGAGTTTCCTTCATTTGCCTCACGATCGTCGCAAGGCCCTGAGGATCACTGACAGCAGCTTGGGCCTGGCTGTGGTGGACGTTTTTTGGATGTTATGCCAAGTGATTGTTTGCAGGCGTGCTCGCTGTGCCTTCACAGAACCCTGCTTCAGACAGGTTCTGATAAATGGTGCTTGTCCTTACACGCCTGCACCTGCCCCACAAGTTCTGACTTGGTGGCCTGTCCTTGCACACCCACACCTGCCTCACAGACCGAGGGGTCTCAACACAATGCCCATGAATCTTCCCCACCTTTTGGCCAGATGCCACTTGCTTTAGATTGAGACTATATAAACTGTAACTTTCTGAGATGACTTTGGTTAACCCCCATGGAAGACAGTGAATCTGTGGCTGGACCACAATGATTCCGTCTCATCGTTAGCTAAATTCCCCTTCCCCTCTTTTTCTTTCTATCCTTTATTTTCTTTTCTGATCCCTCTATCACATTTGCTGTTGACCCTCAATAAAGGTGCATTTGTTATGATTAAACTGACAGTCCCCTGCTGTTTGTCTTTTGCACTTTTGGGATCTGGAAATGAACCATCACAACTCATTTGCCCTAGCAGATCATGACACTGGGGCAGCAGTTTGCCAAACAGAGCCTGGAAGGTGAAATCAAGGCAGACTGGAGGATGGGGGAGGTTTCTGCAGAGATAAGCACCAAGCTGTGAGAAAAAGAGGTTTGTTTAGTGTTTCTGGATATTGTGGGAGTAGCAATTATGTACTGGGCTGAGAAAAGAACTGCTGGCACCTCTGTACTCATGGCTGTGCCTTGTTCTTCAGTGTCATCAGGGTCATCTAAAGGTGTCAGCATGGTCTTCACCAGGGTCTGGGTGCAAATGTTGTTAATTCAGTGTCAATACTACTTCTTTGAAAGAACCTTCCTCTTTTGGTTCCTCACCCTGCCAGTCTCCTATTTGAGACAGTCCAGCAGAAAATGAAATGAAGGTTAAAAAGCTTGTTTGCTTTCATTTGAATAAAGAACTTGTGAAGCTTTGGGCAGAAAAAACATTTCCATTTTAACATCTGCTTTTCCCTTTGTCAGTGTGTGATGTGGTGATTCATACAAGTGTGGCATTTATATTTTGATTTTTTTAAATCAAGAGTCAGTTTAGCAAGGGCCCAGATTCTTGGTAATTTTGAGGTTTGGATGATGTTTTGTCCCTCTTTCCCACACCATACCAACCTATCTTCCCAGGCAGAGGCAGTCACTAGGTCATTTTATGTCCCATTGTGCTGTTTAATACTTTATAAACCACCTGCCTCTTAAAGTACATCATACATATGAAATGGAAATTCCCTTCTGACTTTTGTTCTTAACAAAGCAGAGGAAACAAATCAGAAACAAACTTATAGGCCCTGTATCTTGCATGGCACAAAATTGTTCCATCTTGTATCTTCAGATTTTTTTCCCCACCTCTCTGAAATTCTCTTACCTCCTGACACAGTGAGAACTACAAGCTGTGAAAAATCAGTATTTATGTTATATATTTTTGACAAGCTCTGGTATTATCCAGGGAACAATCCATTACTTACATACCGAGAGATGAGAGCATGTGCCTTTAACTCATGTTAACTCACCATGATTTCAAATATAAACGCTTCACAGAAGTGGGTGAGGAGAACTGAAGGCATTAGGATTCTGTCATGTCCAGTTACAGTCAACCTTCACATTGTAGTCTACTTCTGAAAATAAGGAACAGTGGGGTTTTGATCCAGTCAGTTTTGGGTGAGCTAGACAGCTCTTTTGCTATTGAAAGATTTCCAAGAAACTGCTTTTTATTGCAAAATATTTTCCAGGAGGGAAATATCCTCCCAAATCTTGTAAGGAATTGCTAGATCCTAAGTTAGATCCAATTATAAAAGTATCTGGTTACCTGGGACCAGATTTGGATAAGCCTTTAGGACAGAAGCCTAGATGGATTTCTGGACAGGCAAAGATAGACAGGTCTCTGGTGAAATTAGAGTTTGTTTTCTCAAGAGGTCTGGGTGGCTGATGGAGTGGGATTTCCATGATGAATTTTCAGCCCCAGAACTAGCCAGGCTGAGCTGACAGGAGTGCCGAGGACCATATCTGCCCTTGCCAAGTGTTGCCGTGATGATCTGGGTGAACAGACAGAGGCAACAGCAGCCCTGCCTGGAGCCAGAGCTGAGCTGGGGTCCCCTCCCCTGCAGAGCCCACCTGGGCAGGCTGATGGAAGCATTTCCTTTCCTGTATCCATCACTCAGAGGAGGGATGGTGTGATGGTGCTCACAGGGGTCTTAGGATGGGGGAAGAGATGAGGATCTTACTCCATGTTTCAGAAGGCTGATTTATTATTTTATTATATATATGATATTAAAACTATACTAAAAGAATAGAAGAAAGGATTTCATCAGAAGGCTGGCTAAGAATAGAATAGGAATGATAAAAATTCAGCTTGCTTGTCACAAGTCAGCTGGCTTGTGACTGACCGAGACAGTCCAAGCCAGCTGACTGTGATTGGCCATTAATTACAAACAACCACATGAGCCCAATCCCAGATGCACCTGTTGCATTCCACAGCAGCAGATAACCATTGGTTACATTTTGTTCCTGAGGCCTCTCAGCTTCTCAGGAGGAAAAATCCTAAGGAAAGGATGTTTCATAAAAGATGTGTGTGACAGGATGGGGTCCCCTCCCCTGCAGAGCCCACCTGGGCAGGCTGATGGAAGCTTTACCTCTCCTGTATCACTCAGAGGAGGGATGGGGTCCCCTGCCCTACAAGAACCCACCTGGGCAGGCTGATGGAAGCTTTACCTCTCCTGTGTCCATCACTCAGAGCCCTTCAAAGGCCTGAGCACCACTGTGGGGTCAAGGGCATGGACTGCTGGGATCCCCTTTGACCTCACAGGACAGCCAGGCTGTGTTTGGAGTCACCCTGATCAGTTATCACAAACAAAGAGAATTGCAAACTGGAGCACTCAGTGTGAGCAGGTCACTAAGCCCAGAGCTTGGGTTGGGTTTTGAAGCCATGGAGGATGGATCCTCCCTGCTGTTCCCTCTGTGCATGTCAGCCTAAGCACCTTTATTTTTTGGAAAATTTGTCACCTTTACCCTCTTCTCTTCACATCTCTGACCACAGAATCACTGCTGGAAGAGAGAATCACAACTTTGGAGCAGCAAGCCCTGTCCCTGCCTATCTCAGCTCATAAATGCTGCACAGTCTGAGGAACTGCTCACACAGAGAAAGTTTCTGATGTGGCTGTGTGCTTGCAGGAGTAAGACCCAA